>NC_080734.1:6530891-6813391 GCF_019097595.1 Hemibagrus wyckioides | reverse complement strand
ACTGTACACGTCACGTTTTTCTTCAGTCATGGTCCCAATTAACTGTAAAATAAATTCCACAAAATTCTCCCCAGTACATGCTTATTTTATGACCATAATCTCGATACATAAATGCGTACAAAAATATCCAGGCTCATTTTTTAAGAGCCCTTGAGCGGTGTTTTCAACAATGGAGCACATTAAGCCCAAGCTCACATAGTACAAAGGAATAATAATAATAATATTACAACAAAGTGGTGATAATGGTGTGACCTCGCCAACAGTGTTGATGTACACATCAAACTAATAGATAGATAAAATAAATAAATAAATAAATAAATAGGCAAGCTGAACAATGTATCGAAAAATAATTTTACTTACATTTTCATTCATTAAACCTATTTTATTCAACCAAGATGAAAAAAAACCATTCACACACAGTTAATAGTAGTGGGTAGTTTGTGCTCAGAGTAAACAATGCTTCAGAAGCAGTAAAGTGCTCCATCCCTTTAAGAGCACCTCAGTGCATACAGTACCAGCTCCAGTGCCCTGCTTAATTTGGAAAGCTAATGGGCAGCGCTGGTCTCTTTTAGCAAACACACACTAACACACACACACACACACACACACACACACACACACACTAATTTCCTTAAACCCCAATTCACTTAAGAGGGAAATAAAACTCTCATATATATGAACTCTGTGCTCTCAGTTCAGATTTTTAATCCTATATTAGTGTTTTGTGTGTACATACATCACAAAGTAGTGTGTTTATTTCACTTCCTGACCTTGATTTGAAATATGAAGTGTCTGGTTTCAAGGTCTGGCAATATATCAACTCTTTTAGTGGAGCATCTAAAACATATGGGGCCTGGGAAGTGTGTTAGATGTAGGGAAGCAGGGAAGAGCAATAAACTAGGCTTTAATATGTCAGACTTTACTGCAATGTTTTGTGTAGTTTTCAAATATACTGTATTGATGAAACATGGATATTATTGTAGGCAAACAATCGCAATGATAAAGATTTATTTAGATTTACACTATTTAGATTTATACTTATATTGTGTTATTTGTTTATACAGCCAAGGGTGGTGTTTTTGTGCTACATAAAACCTAGGAAAATGTTCTGCAAGACAGATAGATTTCAACAAAGCAAATGAAGTGACATGATGCCCATTACTTTATAGATTTATCAGTGAATTAATATAATAAGTCCATGAGTTAGGTTTCTCAGTTTCATGGGCAAAAAAGTACTTAACTTGCATATTTTACAAAATATTACCAATCACACAATATGTGGCCATGACCTACATATATTAAATTATATATTAAATCTAATACAGTACTTAAGAATTTATTGGCCATGACATAATTGAACATTATTATTATTTTTTATTAATTAATTTTATATTAATTTTGAGGACACTGTATTAAAATATATCCACTATGTCATTTTAAAATATCAATATATATTATATATTATAAATAATTTCTGATTGATTTTAAGGTTACGTAACAAGTCGAGTGACATGGCAAGTTTATGACGTTAATGTAACGCTTGAACGTGACAACTGACTTTATATCTCAGGGTAACTCAGGTATATCACATAAAAGTGATAAAGTCAAACTACAACATGAAAAATTGAAAAACTGACTGTAATTACAATAATAAATATTTTATTATTACTAAGAAAAGTAATATAAATAAATCTGTCTAACAGAGTCATGGGAAGATTTTGTGTATTAAATTATTTAAATAAAGAGTCAAATTGAGCTTATTATGATTAAGGGTGAGAGATAATGGTCTTTACTCATTTCAAGTGTTTCGTAATTGATCCTAATTTTATTCTGTACTTTATAGTGCATGTGTGTTCAGAGTATATAACCTAATGTCTTAAAACCTGGAAAATATTTTATTTGCAGTAAAATACATCTAAACTAATATCAATTACTTAAGAAATTATAGCAAATAGACAGTAGAGCTATATAAACAATAACAAAAAACCAACAAGTTTAGTCGATGAACCAGACATCACTGTCTGCTGATTAATCAATATTAATTTCAGTTAAATACATAAACACAGACATAAATAAATAAAATTGATTAAATAAATGACTAAAGTAAAATAATTTTAAATTTAAATTTTAAAAAATTTTAAAGGATATTTTATTTGCAACTCTGTTTCAGTGAAATGAATTTTTACTGAAAACTCCAGGGGTACTGCATCATAGCTGACTCATTACATTATACTCATTACATTATAGTGAAAATGTTAGAAGCATTCCTATAAGCATACACATGAAAGCCCCCCCCTTTTTTAACCTTTGCTCTTTTTTCCCTAGTTGACCTCATTTGCAAAACATACCACGATTCCATTATCGTCATTACGTGACTCTGAAATACCAAAAAGCTCTTGAGTATTTACCAGTTCAGATCAGTTGCCATGATGTTCTCATGCAAGTCTGGAAAGGGTCAACTAAAATTTATAATCAACTAAATTTAGCTAGTGTCTCAGACGTTTTGTCAACTTTGGCATCAAATTTAAGGTAATTAGCCTTGACATCAACTGACAACTGTTTCAAAGGTGCCATTGCTATTAGCAAGAAAACACTAACAGGATGGCTGCGTGCTAACAATAAAAATAAACAGGAAATTCTACACCTGCTCTTTTACTGACCAGAAACCAAAGCAATGTGCTTCTTTCTCACAAAAGCCAGGGTTTGAATTAACAGGTCAAGAGTTTGGACTACAGGTCAGACAATTATGAGTTCAGATGTCAGCAGTGGCAGCTTGAGCAAGGCCCTTAAACCCTCAACAGCTCAACTGTATAATGAAATAAATGGATAAAAGGCATCTGCCAAATCCCATAAATGTAAATGAAGATAGCAGCTAACAGGAATAAAATGCTCAAAATTTCCTTTTTGCCTCTGATTAAGTTGGTGAATTTCATTAACATTCATTCTGACTGATACTTTATCTGAAAAAGCAAAAACGTGTTGTTTCCAGATGGTTTCTGTAAAAAAAAAAAAAAAAAAAACGGCGCTAGCAAGAGGTCTAAATTTGTAAATGCTGATATTTGTACCTCTGCTATAGAAATCAGCCTTTTATTAACATTTTGGCGTTAATTATAAAAAAAATATGTAGCTGTGGTAAAACTATTTACATACCGCCCTTAAGATACACACTAAAAAAAGAGAGAGAGAAAAATGATTTTCACTAAAACTACTTATTATAGTAGTAGGAAAATAGTATAAAAGTAGTAGTATAAAAAAAAATGCATACCTTTTTATATTTTTGCCTTTACGTTTTTATTGTTCCAATATTTATATTATATCTTAGTTAAACATCAGCTTATTTATTACTTTATTCCTTATGTGTATGTGCTTTTATTATTCTGCCCTATCTTGTCCTATCCCATCCCATCTTATCTTGTCTTATTCTCTCTTATCCTCTTATCATATCCTGTCTTATCAAATCCTATCATATCCTATATTATCTTATCTTTGAGATAATTACAAACTGATATCAAAGAGAGTCCAGTATCACTTGGGTTAAACCACAAAAAACATTTACACAGTACTGTCAGCATAAACTCTCATTCTGTGTTAGTACTGGTTTGTTTAATTATTGGGGGAAAAAAAGACATTTATAATTAAATTTATATTTCAAAAAAAATTTTCTTCCTGGAACCTCTAACAAAGTTGATCTGTAGATATATAACTAACAGCTGGCCTCCAAGTCTTTTAGTCCTTACATACTTAATAATATTGGTTTATTTGATCATATTGAGTCAGATCTGAGCTCAGCGTAAAGAATCCAAACTACAAATGGTCATTAGTGATTCTTCGATTATCTACTGAGAATAGTGTCCTACTGTACATGTTGCCAGTGTGTGTGCACGTGTGTGTGAGTACATATATATGTGTTTAAGAGGTGGTGTGGGTATAAGGGTAAGACCTAAATATGTGTTTATATATAAATGTCTTTTCTATCAAACATAATTAAGAAATTAGGCTAAAACACTTAAACCAGGCTACCGAGGTTAATATTAAGGCTAGGCGTAGGTGTAAGCAGGCATTATTTTGTTCAGTTATGCTCAAGTCAATAGAAATACCACTGTGTGGGAGTGTAGGAGGGGGAAAAAACCGTGTCATGTTTACCATATAAGGAGTTAATCTGGCTTTACTGTAAATGCCATATGTGAGTGTCTAACAGATAAAGAGGATTCCAGTAAACGCAAGAAACTGGCAAGAAAAGCTCCTCTCTAAGCAAAGCCAAGTCATTTCCAACACCCAAATAAACCCTTCTAGTCTTTCTCCCAGCATAAGCAACACAGTGAGCCACCCGTGTACGTAGCTCCTTACTGGAACAGAACGAGATTTCTGCACAGATCATAGCCTTATCGAATCAAACGTCTCTGCGGACTAACAGGCTAATGAAGTAATCTCACTGACTCATACGCACCTGAAATGAAACCTGACATTTACCCTCCATATGTACAGTAACTGTGATGACACAGTAATATATTGCTGTGTACTCAATATACCGGAGCTCATCTTTCATTTTATGAGGTATTTCGTTTATAAATTTGAATGTGACCCTACGTTCACAAATAAACCCGGATTACACGGATAGGGATGCACCGTGTTGAATATTTAAACCTTTGCGTTTTTATGTGGTGTCTGTTTTTGAAGTCAGTATGCAAATAATTCTTTTAACATTTACAACTTAGTTTTTTTTTTTTTTAATCTAGCTAGAACAGAGGTTATAGCCACAAGTATGTGTGGAGTCTTGGGAAAAACATCATATGACTGGAATTTTCCAGTATGTAATCATATGTCATTGTCACATCCGGACGCCCCCACCCTGTGCAGGGCTCAAACCTGGACCTCTGTGGTGGTGCGTGCGCCAGCAGACCCATACGCAGGATTCCACGAAGCACTGCTTTATTGATGTAGACAGACATGGGGAAGACTAACCTAATCACAAACACACTACATAGCACTAATCAAACAGAAACAAACAAAAAATCTGGACTTGGCCATGACTCTAACTAAAACATAACACACAGAACATTCAACAGTGACTGGGACACAAGGATCCCTATTTATAGGGCTACACATTAAGGTTAATTGGGAACAGGTGACAACAGGGTAGGAGAACAATGGGAAAGGCGTGGCACAAAATACACACAAAGAAGCAGGCCTCCAAGGTTCACCTGTCAGCGCCCTCTCCAGGCCTGGCAGGGAACTGTCTAGCTGTTCCTCACATTTATGTCGTTGCCAGATTGACTCTTTTTAACCACCACATTTGTTGTTGGAAAAGAAGACTACATAAATAAACAAAAACAATGTCCATGTTGTTTTTTTCTTGTCAAATAATGTAACATGTCTGGCCAAGACTTTTATTTTTTGGCTGTTTGCAAGAATTCAGCCTCAGCAATATCCTGTGAGTTTTTTCCAGACTGCCACACACGTTGTGTTCATAACTTCGTCTGCATCATTCACCTTTTCAACCAATCTGAGAGTCTGTAACTAACTAGAGAGATAAATGCAGGAAAATATGTCTATTTTAGTTTAATGAAAAAGCATGTAAATAATATTTTGAATGATCTACAATTTCCAATTTCTAGTCCCCTTTGTAATTATTATTTAGTCAAATAACTGTGTATGTCTGTCACAGTTTGGGAATTTGAGGTCAGAAATAATTTGCCATTAGTTGCAGTCGAGTCTTTGTCTCCTCTGATCCACATTCATGACTGGTTCTCTCTGCATTAAGATTTCTCTCTAACATTCACCATTTTTCTCTTTTCTCAGTGGAATGGCAAGCAGTGAAGAAGAAAGGTTAGTACTGAAAACTTAGTCACTTGGGTAAGGGTACAGGTTTACAAAAAATTCCAAAGCTCCATAATAATAATAATAATAATAATAATAGTAATAATAATAATAATAAATAGTGTTTAAGTATCTATCAGTTTTGTCATAGTTTGAAATGAGTTTTAGTCTGTGGATGAAAATATTATTTGGTCTGACAAAAAAAAACTCACACAAGTTAATTAATAAATCAAACAAGCAAACAAACAAGCAATTAATCAATCAACAAGCAAGCAAACAAACATTTGATTAATCAAGCAGAAAGAAACAGTCAAACAAGTAAACAAACTATCAATTAATCATTCAAACAAATAATTAATCAGGCAAACAAACAAACAATTAATCAATCAACAAGCAAGCCAACATTTGAATAATCAAATAGAACGAAACAAATAGTCAATCAGTTAAACTACTAAACAAGCAAGCTATCAGTTATTCAGTCAAACAATCAGTTATTCAAACAAACAAACAATCAGTTATTCAAACAAACAGTTATTCAGTCAAACAAACAATAGACTAATCAGTAAAAAAGCAAGCAAACAACCAATCAATTATTTAGCCAAACAAACAAGCAACCAATTAGTTATTCAGTCAAACAAACAAACAATCAGTTATTTAGTCAATCAATTATTTAGTCAAACAATCAAACAAACAAGCAAACAATCAGTTATTCAGTCAATCAAACAATCAGTTATTCAGTCAAACAATCAAACAAACATGCAAACAATCAGTTATTCAGTCAAACAAACAATAGACTAATCAGTAAAAAAGCAAGCAAACAACCAGTTATTTAGCCAAACAAACAAGCAACCAATTAGTTATTCAGTCAAACAAACAATCAAACAAACAATCAGTTATTTAGTCAAACAAACAATCAGTTATTCAGTCAAACCATCAAGCAAACAAACAGTTATTCAGTTAAACAAACAATCAAACAAACAAGCAAACAAACAGTTATTCAGTCAAACAAACAGTTATTCAGTCAAACAAACAACCAACCAACCAAACAATCAGTTATTCAGTCAAACCATCAAGCAAACAAACAGTTATTCAGTCAAACAAACAAACAAACAACCAAACAAACAGTTATTCAGTCAAACAAACAATAGACTAATCAGTAAAAAAGCAAGCAAACAACCAGTTATTTAGCCAAACAAACAAGCAACCAATTAGTTATTCAGTCAAACAAACAGTCAAACAAACAATCAGTTATTCAGTTAAACAAACAAGCAAACAATCAGTTATTTAGTCAAACAAACAAATAAACAATCAGTTATTCAGTCAAACCGTCAAGCAAACAAACAGTTATTCAGTCAAACAAACAAACAACCAGTTATTTAGTCAAACAAACAAGCAAACAATTAGTTATTCAGTCAAACAAACAAACAATCAGTTATTCAGTCAAACAAACAAACAGTTATGCAGTCAAACAAACAATCAGTTATTTAGTCAAACAAACAATCAGTTATTTAGTCAAACAAACAAGCAAACAATTAGTTATTCAGTCAAACAAACAAACAAGCAAACAATCAGTTATTCAGGCAAACAAACAGTTATTCAGTCAAACCATCAAGCAAACAATCAGTTATTTAGTCAAACAAACAAACAAACAGTTATTTAGTCAAGCAAACAATTAGTTATTCAGTCAAACAAACAATCAGTTATTTAGTCAAACAAACAAACAAACAAACAATAAGTTATTCAGTCAAACAAACAATCAAATAATCAGTTATTTAGTCAAACAAACAGTTATTTAGTCAAGCAAACAATTAGTTATTCAGTCAAACAAACAATAAGTTATTCAGTCAAACAAACAACCAGTTACTCAGTCAAATAAACAAGCAAACAATCAGTTATTCAGTCAAGCAAACAATCAGTTATTCAGTCAATCAAACAATCAGTTATTTAGTCAAACAAACAATCAAACAAACAAGCAAACAATCAGTTATTCAGTCAAACCATCAAGCAAACAGTTATTTAGTCAAACAAACAAGCAAACAATCAGTTATTTAGTCAAACAAACAAACAAACAAACAGTTATTTAGTCAAGCAAACAATTAGTTATTCAGTCAAACAAACAATAAGTTATTCAGTCAAACAAACAACCAGTTACTCAGTCAAATAAACAAGCAAACAATCAGTTATTTAGTCAAACAAACAAACAAACAATAAGTTATTCAGTCAAACAAACAATCAAATAATCAGTTATTTAGTCAAACAAACAAACAAACAAACAAACAGTTATTTAGTCAAGCAAACAATTAGTTATTCAGTCAAACAAACAATAAGTTATTCAGTCAAACAAACAACCAGTTACTCAGTCAAATAAACAAGCAAACAATTAACTAATCAATCAAACAAACAATTAATATGACAAACAAATAGGCACACAAACAATTGATTAATCAGTCCAAGCAATTAGTCAAACAATCGATTAATCAGTCAAAGAAGCAAACAACCAAAAACGGAATAATTATTCAAAACAAGCAAACAAATGACTAATCATTTAAACAAACAAGCAAAACAATTATAGTGTTTTATAGCAAGTATATCAAACAGAAAAGAAAATACAGACAAAATACTAATAAACAAGTTCACTGAAATATATAACAGCAGTATTAAGTAAATAAGCATGGCAACAGATCTCAGGTGTTCAGAGAGAGAAACTTGGATTCATGTCAGTCAGGTTCCGGCTCATTTTAAATTCTAAACCTGATTAGACTAATCTCTCATATTAGCACTAATTAATTTTCCCTTTGAGAGAAATGCAGTATGCTTGCGCAGGAACTTGAGAATGCATTGAAATGCGACACTTTAAATTCATGCCAAATGAATACACATGCCACAAAAACATGACACATTCATCATTTAATCTTTCATAAAAGAAATGAAAATTTGAGCAAGTGAATTAATGAGCAAAGAAATTTGTTATGTTTGACATTTGATGTAAGATTGTATTAAATAAACTTTATTATACGTGTGAGAGTAGTGCAGTATGGTGTGTGTGAAGGGAAACAGCGTTAGACTAAGCTTAAACCTGACCATATGTTAACCTTTTTTGAACCAAGGCCTATTTTTGAGCCTCTTGCTTGAAAATGACATGCTTAATTTATATCTCAAAAGCTACAAGGTGTATTTGAATAATTCGGAAATAAAGGTAACATATGTGAGATTGCTTCAGAAGTACATATATTACCAGTTTAGAGTAAGAGAAGATGGAACAGTAAAAAAAAAATAAAATAAATAAATAAATTCTGCCTGAAATTTACACCATGTTTTACAGAGTTTATCTCTTTGAATTGATGCAGAAGCAGCCTAAAAACACAAGAAATCAATCGTATAATTTCTCACCATTAAACGTTGTTTTACTTTCATGCACACATTCATTCACATTTTCATTATATGCAAATGAGTACTTCCCCAAAATTAATGCCAGTTTCTTCTCTCATTATTCTAGGAGAATTCCTTCCAGCAAGAAAAAAAGGTTTGTGACTTAAAAACAATCGACCTGCAAATCCAGACGAGATCAGAAGGATGAAAATATATTAGTAAACACGACATCTTCATCTTTTTTGTTGAAATTTTTGTTCACGATTAACCAAACGAATGCATGTCCGTTATTAGCACATTGGTGAGAAAGTGATTAGCATTAAAGCAATGAGCATGTCACTCCATTATCCATTAACAGCTTTATGAGATGATCGTTACATCTTTGTGCTCGGAATACAGCTATGACAGCATGCACATCTAAAAACCTTTCAGCTTCAGCTAATTTAGTCGGCATAATGAAGAGGGGAGTTTGTGAATACAGAGTAATCCTGCTTTTGTTCTGTGTAGACGTTTTCATTTAATTAAACCATGCTTTTTGCAAACGGCGCTTTCATAGTTGCTAATGTTTGCTTGTCTTAATCACATTTAACCTCGTCTTACACCACAGTGATGAGTTCTCAATTCTGACTGGACAGGGGTTCATTAATTTCCTATAATAGAAACTATTTTGCCATAAACATGCCCTCCTCAGTGTAGCCATAATTAACAAACAAACAAACAAACATGTCTTTTACGATGCCCCTATGTTACATAAAATGTGATATGGTAACCTTTAGGACATCCTTATTGTGAAGAAAGTGCCCTAATGGCTGCTCTTCAGGTGGAAAAGGCATTATGAAATACCCTCTAGGGTGATACAATGTGCTTGAATCAGCTTTAATGACTTCCCATCGAATGAATCATGAAAAATATGAAATGCCCTCTAGGGTGCCACTATGCCATCTAAGGTAAGCTTCCAGTGTAGGAAATTAAACACACTGCTCTGTAGGCTTCCAAAAATGTCAGAAAATGAAAGAATGATAAAAATGGGGGCACAGTGACCTACAGCATCCCACTACTTGATTAATTGCCCTCTAGGATGCCCTCGGACTGGACAATGTGCGAAGTAGTGCCCTATGTGCTTTCAGTACACATAACAAAATACTACAACAACAAAAGAGAAGTGTCCTCTAGAGTGTGCTTCAAGTGTAGAACACAAGAAATGCCGTGTAGGCTTCCCTACATGTACAAAATCAGATGTATCTTAGACTGTGCATATCTCTAATGAAATGCCTTATAGGTTCACCTATGTGCTGGAGATCTTTTTGAGGTGCACATAAGGATATGTTATGAAGTTACATAGGGTTCACCTATCTGCCAGGAAACACAATAAATTGCCCTAATATGTGACCTTCCAGTGTTGAAAATAGGCAATACAGCATTTCTCTACTTGATGAACTGCCCTCTAGGATGCTTTTCCAGTGAGACAAACATAGATGAAATGCCCTCTAAGGTGTCATTATGCCATCTAAGGTGAGCTTCCAGTGTAGGAAATTAGACACACTGGGTTTAGGCTTCTGTATGTGTCAGAAAATGCTATAAAGAGATGCTCGCTAGGATATGTATATTTCATGAAATGCCCTATAGGGTCTATAGGGTGATGCAGTACCCTACAAAGTTTCCTGATGTGATGTGATGCAGTACCCTACAGGATTTACCTGTGTGTGAAGAGAAAAACAATAAAGTGCCCTAATGTGTGCTTTCTAGTGATAAAAATGTGGTCCAGTGCTCTATAGCTGGTGTGGTGCAGTGCTCTGAAAAAGAGATGTACCTTAGAGGAATCATATCTCTAATAAAATGCCCTATAGGGTCGTCTACATGCTGGAAATCTTTATGAAGAGCCCTCAAGGGGGCTATTCCAGTTAGGGGTATGTGATGCAGTTCCCTCTAGGACTTTCCAGAAAAAAACAATAAATTGCCCTAATGTTTGCTTTCTAGTGATAAAAATGGGATGTAGTGGATAAAGGATAAATGTAAACCGGATAAAGTGCCCTCTAGGGTGTGTGTCCAGAACATGAGAAATACCTTGTAGGCTTCCCTACATGTCCAAAAAAGAGATGCATCTTCGAGGGTGTATATCTCTAATGAAACATGCCGTATAGGGTCTTCCAGTGAAAAAAAAAAGAGATGAAATGCCCTCTAGGCACCTCATAGGTGTTTCTATAATAAGAGCAAAGAACAAATAAGACACGTTAATGCCCTTTGGTGTCCTTTTTTATTTTTTTGGTGCCCCTGCCTCACAGGCATCGCCTCTGTGTCACGCTGTATAACCACATTAACAAATGAAAATTGTTAGGATTCTAAATCGCTGTGGTATAAAAGGAATAAAACACGATCATTATTTTCCTTTTACAGCATGTCCCCATTGTGTCTTATTCCTTATAGACTATAACATTGAACCTATAACGTAAAAATTTACATACATTTTACATGTTTTCTAAAAATTTCATCCTTAGAAATCAAAGAGGCTACTGTTTATTATTTATTATTATTTATTTAAAGTGATCATGACTGGTTTGACTTTCCACAAAAAATAAATGTATGAAAAAAATATTCAGTACCTGTTTGTAAAATTAATGAAAAGTTAAGCAGCATGGTAACACCTACACAGTGGTTGGATTTTCATGGAAATGCTAAAAGCATGAACAGTCATTATTTAAAGCAGCGCGTTTTTATTATTCACCTCCGGATCATCAGACTGAATACGATAGGAGTTTATTTACACAGCGATTTGTAGCTAAAATGATCAAAAACTATGGAGCATGTTTTGTATTATGCAAATGCAACTTTAGAACACCATTGTCATTCGAATACATTTTGGATTGTTATTTGAAATGATAAATTCCTCCAAATTTTTGTTTTGCATTCTTATATATTCTGATATTTGATAACTTCAGTTGCAGCGTTTCAGGCAAAAGAAATCATTCAGAAAGAGGAAGATGAGAGTAAGCTGAAGGAAGAAGAGGAGGATGAAGAAGAGGAGGAGGAGGAAGAGGAAACTTCTGCATTGGAGGAGATGGAGAAGACAGAAGAGGGTGAAGATGAAGAAGATGAGGAGGAGGGGGAAAAGGAAGACGAAGATGAGGAGCCTGATGCAAAGGCTGACAAAGTTGAGGATGAGGATAAAGTCAAGGCAGAAAAAGCAAAAGAAGAGAAAAAGGCAAAGCCTACCAAAAAGCCTGAGGTAGAAATAAAAGAAAAGAAGAAAAAAGAAGTAGAAAAAAAGACAGATGAGAAAGAGAAAGAAAAGGTGGAAGAAAAGCTAAAGCCTGAAGCAGGGGCGGAAGGGAAAGAAAAGAAAGAAAAGAAGAAGAAAGAGGAGAAGGTAAAGAAAGAAAAAATGGCAAAGGAGAAAGAAATAAAAGAGGAAAAGGAGAAGAAAAAGGAGGAAAAGCCGGAAGTAGTCGAAGTGAAGAAGAAAAAGAGAGAGGGAGCAGACAAAACAAAAGTGGATAAAACAGCTGCTGAGGAACAGAGAGCAGCAGCAGATTCAGAAACAGAAATAGATGTTGATGAAGATGTTGGAGAGGAGGATAAAGACGCCGAAAAGGTGTCCGAATTGGAAGAAGAGGAAAAAACAGAAACCGAACCTGTTGATGTGGCAACAAAACAAGACACAGCAGAACCTGCTGAGGAAGATGAAGATAAAGAGGCAGACAAGGAAGAGGAAGTCGTCACTGATGATGCCACACCTGAAGTTTCAGCTTCCTCTGAAGATGATAAAGATGATAGCGAAGAAGAAGAAGAAGAAGAAGAAGAAGAAGCAGTTCCAACAGCTGACGAAAAAGATGAGAAGGAAGAGGAAGACGTCAAAGACACAGCTAAAGTGGACGCTGAGGAAGAGAGCGTTGATGACCAAAAAGACAAAGATGACCAAATTGAAGACAAGGAGGAGAAAGATGCTCTGAAGGCTGAGCAGGAACCCAGAGATGACACAATAATTATTGCTACTGCAACACTAGAACCCGGTAATGTTTTTAAAATAGATATTAATGATGATAATGAATGAATAAGAACGGACGTAGAGGGCGATCAAACCATGTGACAACTCTTTGACTATTCACACACAACTAAACAATGTTAATTCTGATCATACTCAACACCTTTGAGTCTTTGAGTAACAGACAGTTGATGGCAGCACAGTTCGGACCAGCTACAGTTATTCCTGGATCTCATGACTCTCTTAATTCTTTTAAAAAGGAAGACAGGAAGACAGATAGTAGTCCCACTGCCACACAACCAACAAAAACCAGTAGCTAGATATGTTATGTGCACTTACCAAGCTCTCTTAATTGTAGAGGACCACATTTTGTGTGATTAATGGGGTATTTCTGCTTAAATGGCAGAAGGGTCTGGGCAATAAAAATAGCTTCTGCTCAGGCAGAAACAAAGATGGGATATTATTAATTCAGGAATTCCAAAGACTAGTTGTATTTTCCATAATTGAAGCAAAGATTTTCCTGAAAAGTAAACAACGTGTCAAGCTGCATCCCAATGTACAGTCATGCAAAGGCTACAGATTACACTACCAGCGTCAATGCCATTATAGAATATTATATATTGTACAATAAACTGGTGAAATTTCGTGTTTAAAATACACTTGTGAGGATTAACTCAACTGAAATGGATTATGGAACTGAGCGTGTGCAGCACTGAAGCTCATATCCATCAATAGAAGCCTCATTATAGCTCATTGACTCGCCTTCCCTTCATGGAGGATGTTACGACTAGACCAGCACCTGCCAGCCTTATAATAACCTGAGACTTGAACTGCCATGTTCAGCTCTGGCCTCAGCAGCATCCAAAAAAAAATGAATCTGGACCAGGCTGTCAGCTGACACGCACCGCTCTAGCTGAGCGAGATCGGATGGTGAAATGCCCGTGGTACTGAATAGAATTTTTTTTACACTGCTCGTTATGACAGAACTCACTATGCCACAATGCAAGGATTTTAATTTTAATGTTATTTAGATTGAAAGGGTCACAAAACTGCAGAATTCCATTGGGACTGGATGGAAAATAAATAAAGTAAATGAATTTTTAAATGATTAATTAAAGCAGCAATTCATTAATTATGCCATGGACATTTAAACGATTACATCATATTAATCAATCATTTACTAATTATATCATTAAATAAACTGAATAATTATTGAATTTGCAGAAATAATAAAAACAATAATAATTTAAAAAAAACCAGTAAAAAATAATAATATATAACTCCATGCCCACTACGCTTAAACATGAAAGTCCGTGAAATAAAGCAAAATAAAATATAAAAATCTTCCACAATGTGCAGTTGATTACAGAAACTGGCTCAGTCTGAATGTAAGTATTGTCTGCCTCGCTACTGTTTGCTTCCACTGCCATGAATAGTCAGCTAGTTTATGCAACCCCTACAACAGGCACAGCAGCAATTGTTTTATTCTTAATAATAATAGAAATAGCCTGGCAATGGGCAAGCAACTGCAGACACAATCGACAATGGATAGAACAAATGGCCGAGGCGATCTGATGAACTTAAACAGACACGCTAAAAACAATGAAACTATTGCAAAATAGACGGAGAAGCCTAAATTAGCTGAGCATACTGAGGATATTTTTGAACAGATGGCCATGAACAGGCTGTCTTTCAGAGAACCACTTGGATGAGCTAAGAACTCTTATCTATTTAAGGAACCCTTGGAGAACCATGATTTCTAAGAGTCACCAACAGAATAACAGACAAAGCGTTTCTCTTTCCAGAAGCTCATTTAAGAAGCCAAGAGCCCTTAATTATCCATCTTTTCTTGTTATTTAATGTTTTTTTTTTTTTTTTGTGGCACTGCTACCGGTACAGTTTAATGTTCAACATAAATATAAATTGTTATGGCCTTCAAAACTCAGATGCTGTTTTCTCATAAAAAAAGAATAAAATCAAGATAATGCAACATTAATTTTACTCCACGTTTTTATTCTGCTTTTTTCATTAAAAAAGCAATAATGCATTTTCTTATAGACACCAAAAAACTAGAGGAAGAGAAAGAAGAGGCAGTGAAGGTAGCTGAGGTGGTAAAGAAGGAGGAAGTTAAAGCTGAAGATAAGGAAACGTTAAAACCAGCGACTGAAGGTTAGTTATGCAGACACACAAGTAAAGACTTTAACTGAATATACATGATATAAACAAGTGTAATTCACCACAGCAAAACAAGCAACTGGTTGAAATTGTCTTGTGAGATGACAGTACAGCAGTGTGACGTTACAGAATATTTAGAGATAAGTGCAATAAAATAATAATAATAAGGATAACAAAATGATCTCTGGAGGTAAGTGAAGCAGTGGAAGAAAAGAAGGAAACTTGTGTTTGTGTTTGTGTGTGTCGTTTCTGGGTCAGAATAAGTGGAGTGGGAATTTTGCTGAAAACTGGCAACCCACCTTATGAGTTTCCTTGTGCCTTTCTTTAACGCTGTCAAGAAGCTTTCCAAAAAAAAAGATAGAAAAGTAAAAGAAAACTCCGATCTGAAAACTTCAATCGGAATATCGTACTTGTATTCGAGTATGCTCCTACTAAATAAACATCCCTTCACAGAAAACCTCACCACATCATACGATAAATCAGAAATATCCTGGTCTTGCTTTTTGTAAAAGATATTCATTTGTAAACTTTATGCTTGCTTGTCAGTGGTGAGAATAGTCAAGAATTTGCACATCATCAGTATCTTGTACAATCGTGACACTTACAACTAAAATCACTTAGGAAAGACCAAAGTGTGGACTAGAATTAGAGTGAACTCTATGGTCATGAAGCTAGCAGAAGATTGGCGCTTGTGCCAGGTTCAGGTCCGTGTTCAGAAATTCACCATGTTGCTTCTTTGAAGCCAGAACTCCACATCTATAGACAAAGTAAAACCGGAGCATCTTAGATGACAGAAAGTCTGAGTTATTGCTTTTAATGACTCTTTAAACTGCAGTTGTTGACAGTTTTGTTACAGTGCTACAGCATTAATCACCCCAAACTGCTTCAGAAATCATTACACAACATAAAAGGCACCGACGTGCCAACACTTTAACCCTCAGGAGCACCAGCTGCTATGAATATGCAAAATGTAAATGCCCCTGCTCCTGAAATTCCAACCACCCCTCCGCCCCTTCCCCTTCATTCGTTTAATCCAATCAAAGGGCCATCATGTTTTATTCATTATTCTCACTTAAAATGTTTTGAACTGTAAACAATTTCTAATTACCTGACAACACTGATGAAGGCTTGAGTCTGATTCATCAGAAGTTGTTGATTCATTTAATAGAGAAGCAGCTACAACAGCAGCTGACTTATGCTTACAACCAACCCTTACACTCTGTAGGATGGTATACTGGTCAGTGCTGCTATTTGTGCACTACAGTATTGTTGTGCATTTTATATGGAACTGTGTGACTGTACTAGTCCTTAGTTCCTTGTTGTTTAATGTAGCTTTATGTCTTTATGTAGCACCATGGTCATGGAGGAACGTCGTTATATGTAGCGTCTTTATGTAGCACCGGCTATATACGGCTGAAATGACATTAAATTTTTAACTTGACAAACATGGTAAATCGAAAAATCACGAGAAATGTTATTGCTCTGTAACATGACAAGCGGCAAATTAGAAAGGGAAAAAAAGAGAAAAAGCTGGTGAGCAAACAACTGTTTACAGACATCCCACAATGTGAAACAAGAATAGATAGCTAAAAATTATGACATCAAATTGCTATAAATAAAATGAATAAAACTCTTCAGGACATGTTTTAATTTATTTATTAAATTATTTTTAAAAAAATCACACCACTTTTCCAGTGGCATTAAGCCTGAAGTGTTTTATTCCTCACTTACTGTGCTTCACTTCAGTGCCTGCTTTTGCATTACAATACAATGTACCTAATATTTAACTACAATTGAACTCCAGTACAGCAGCATTTCTATGAATTTCAGTAATAGATTCTGTGTATTTCACTGTTATTGGGTATAATCGTGCGAGACAATCTAAAGACAAGATTAGCTAGAAAACACAAAGATATGTGAAATAATGAACGCAGCACAAGTAGATAACAAGCAAAGTGTATAGAAAGACTTGGTAACAACAGAACTGGAAAAGAAAATAGCCACAGATGATAAGACAGTGATAAGAGACTGTGGCCAGGGTAGACTTTTAAAAAGAATAGTACAATATAAAGTGTTATCAGTTGCTACATATATTCTATAAGGAACCATTTTGAAGGGATCATTGAAAAGAAGCCAGTGGAGATCTTTGAATCCAAGTTAGATAGAAGCCCATTTTGGGATTAATTATTATTATTATAAGAAGAAGAAGCTTTTGTTATTGCTATAAATTACAGCACTGTCCCAGTTTTTTTTTTAGAAGTTAGGGTTACACCACAGGGTCAGCCATGGTACTATGCCCCTGGAGCAGTTATGGACCTTGCTTAAGGGCAAATTCAGACAAGAAAATACATCACACAGAAGATTTACAGCATTTGGCAGACACCCTTATGCAAAGCAACTTACATTTTTTATCTCATACAACTGAGCAATTGAGGGTTAAGGCACCTTAGTTAACATGAACCCTGATCAGAAAACACTGCACATGTGGATCATTTGACTGCACTGTATTTTATTTGTCTGATTGCTCCAGCTCCCGACTGGAATTTGCAGTAGTCACCTTTCAATACAACATCAAAACATTTCCCTCGTGTCAATTTTACTTCAGTTTCTATAAACTGGCCCTGTTGTAATTTTGTGCTCCCCTGAAAATTACACCTATAAGTGTTCCTGCTACCGATTGCCATTTTAGCCAGAGGAGGCTTCAAATACAACAGTGCAGTAACTGCTCAAGTTCTGCTCAGGCTTTCTTTCATTCCTCTAGTAGGACCGTATTTGCCATTTCGTTTGGATGGAAGCTTAAATAAAGCACTGTATGGATCGGCAGCCTTGAACTACATTTACCAGAGAGCACTTTGAACATTAAGTAAACAGTAACAGCCTTTTATTAAACCTTGAAATTAATCACAAAATGTTTTATACTGGCCTTTTTTTTTTGGTTCAGATGAGCCCAAAACAGAGGCACCAGAGGAGAAAGAACAAGAAACCAGCAAACTGAATAAAACAGAAGCTGAAAAGGAAGGTTAGTATTTGGTATTATCAGTAAATTTTAGCTTTTGTGTCAATGTATTTAGTATTACATTTGTTTAAACTGACTGTCATGTTTTCACCACAGCGCTGCTGAATTCTCAATTCTGATTGGTCAAAAGTATAATACTATACAGTGGAACCTCGACATGCTAATTTAATTAGTTCTGGAGGTGAGTTCTTATGGTGCAAATTTGTATTGCGAAACAAATTTTCCCATAAGAAATAATGTAAATGCAGATAATCCGTTCCAGCCACCCAAAAATATCACAAATATTACCGATACGAAGCGTATGTAAACTGTATGGCTGCTTACAAAGAACTGACCCAAGCCAAGCATTCCATGTCAAGGGTCCTCACAGGAAGTCGTACCATGAAGCTTGGGTTAAAAATAGAACAGACCACCCACGCCACCAACCTATTAACAAATAAAAACGCAAAAAACACAGTTTTTGAATACATGACTATTTTTAAACAGATTTTGCTGACTGAAAAAAAAAAATCGTAAAATTTGTGAACTCACTTTGGTTGGCTTCGCTTGGCTTTCCATTGATGCAAACACGTTTTGAACTGCTCCTGGTTCATTCGTATGCCGTAAATGCTTCATATGTTGATAAAAATTGCTTACAAAATTTCGATTCTGAAAAAGGCGAAAATTCATAAGGGAGGGCATTTGTATGCCGAGTTTCCACTGTAACACAATTCAAATCACAAGTTTATATTATTGTGTTTACTGTATATTAATATTAAGTTATTGTTTCCATAGCAAGAGCTAATTCACTACAGACGTGTTTAGCAGATGCTCCTTATAAACCAAATAGGTGTGTCCCAAATTGAATACTCATGCACTCATTATCCAATCCAGTATCAATAGTAAATATTGTGTACACACTGAAAATAACAACACTTTAAATATCCGGATGATGCAGTGTGGAATGTTGGACACTCCATGCACTCAATGCTTACAGCTTTGATTACATAGTAGAAGAAGAAACCTTTATTATCACCACACATGCATTATAGCACAGAGAAATTCTTTTCTTCACTTATCCCAACTGAGGAAGTTGGTGTCAGAGCGCAGGGGCAGCTGTGATACAGCACCCCTGGAGCAGGGAGGGTTAAGGGCTTTGCTCAGTTGCCCAACAGCAGAGCTTGGTGTTGTGGGGGCTTGAACCCCAATTCTCCAATAAACAATACAGAGCCTTAACCATTTAAACCACCACTGCCCAGAGCTACTGGGCACTGATGCTGGATGAGAAGAAAATGCCAGTCTAGTGAACAAGATGTCCTACAAATATCTTAGCTCAAGTTTTGCGATTTATCTTACAACTTCATTTGCCTTCGACTGCGAAATGACATTTACTTTCAATTAATAATAATAAAAAAAAAGTTAGTGTTCCATCTAAGACAATACTACATTCTAAACTTCAGAAGAAATCGTGTCAAAATCATGAACTTTTAGAACCTATTTTTTGCAATAATTCAAAATCCATTAGAAAAATCCTAGCGGCTTTCTGTCGTGGGTGATGCTAACTACCGGGTTAGTCTACAAAAACACCATTAATGACACAAACAAAAGAAGAAGGCACAGACTGGAAATTAAATTAAGAAAACATATTAAACTAGCATTCTACTAAGACCTAATAGTTTGTGCTTTAATGTCTTAATAATTAGAAGGATCGAATAGAAATTCATCCAATTAATTTCCTAATTTGACTCCAAACTAGTGCAGTAATGACTGTGAATACAAGTCTAATAGACAGTACTGAGCTTGAAACTCTGGAAGCCATTGAGCCCCTCAAGCTTTGGATAAAAGCATCTGCCATGTGAGTAGATGTGAATGTGAATATTAATATAAATAAACTGTGGATGTGTTCATAAGACAGACAAACTGTATGCGTCTAATTAGAGCGAGCAAGATCTTGGCCTTTCCCAAAGAGAGCTAGATTGTTCCTAATAAAGTAAAAAAGTTGCCTACAATGCTGTGCAACAAATTGGGTCTTATTTTGTCTGTTTGTTTATCTAATGTCTTTTCTATAATTGCCCATGTTTTTGAGTTTCCAACTGAGATTCTCATTAGTACAGTATTCCAGGAATGAATGCCTTAATGCAGGGGTTATGTGGAATTATTGTAATCTACAAATAAACTGATTCGATTTTGGATTTGATCCAGACAGCATCAGGGCCACAGCAAGGTCAAATGTCTGAAATAGGTTTACTTTAGTGGTGTCCTTTCTGTCTGAAGCATAATTTAAGGGCATTTCTGGAATATGAATTAGTAACAAGATGGACTGGACTGGTGGTGAAGGCTTCCCTGTGTCCATTACTGGGGTTGGGGGTTTGATTCCCACCTTTGCTGTGTGTGGAGTTTGGATGTTCTCTGTGTGCTCTAGAGGTTTAATCTGGGTACTATGGTTTCTTTCCCAAGTCTAAAAACATGCCTTGTAGACTGATTGGCATCTCTAAATTATATTGACTGTGATTGTACCCTGTGATGGCTTGGCACCCTGTTCATAGTGTTCCCTTGTCTTGTGCCTTGGGACTGAGTGCTACAGAAAACAGATAGACAGATAGAAAGATAGATAAAGACAGGAACATATTACATAACATACCACTTTTGAGACAAAAACCTTGAAGTATGTTATTAGGTTTTAGGCTGAAAAAAACCCCTGAAAGTGTGTGAAACTCAGAGTTTCTGAAAGAAATGTGTCAGGTTCTTCAAAATGCTTAGAAAAACTTGTTAGATCATATGTGATAATAGAGATGATGGATTTTTATCAGCAAAGTGTTGACAGACACATTATCCACTTTGATTACTTTCTAACTCTTTAATGGTTTGTAAATGAAATTTGGAAGCAAAAACAGCCATAAAGTCATATATATATATATATATAATTGTTTTCAAAATTCCTGTTACAGTAGGTTTCAGAAGTATTGGCACCCTTCAAAAGAATCGTCAGCAATCACTAAGGGAAAAAAAGATTACAAACAATTTTCCACCAAACAACTGGAAAAAAAATGTTTCCTTTTTCTTTAACATAAATCATATCACTTTATATGGTATAGTTCTTAAACCCCCCCCCCCAAAAAAAATTGGCAAAAGTATTGACACCCCTTTACTTTATTATGTTTGCTTTTCCTGAGATGAGATGTTGAGCCAAATAGAGTTCTTTTGTTTTGTTTTGAAATAAAAGTCCAATAATAAAAAAGTACTCTAGCAAATGTTCCTGGAAGAAAGCAAGAGTGAACAAAGCTAGTTTAATAATGCACATCCAATATTCGACCTCCAGGCTGAAAGATATCAAAAACGGCATTAGATATACAACAGTCGAAATTAAATCTCAGCGAAAAATCTCTGAAATCTTGTAAACACGAGCTGCACACCAGATTATTATAATTACAAATGAATATGGATATGTGCATCCGAATAAATCAAATGACCCACATTCATCTCCTGTTATCTATTTTACAGTCATAAATCTTCCTCCTTGTATCGATCTGGTGCTTCTTCTGACGGGACAGCATTCGGGCCTAAAGCGTCGCGTTAGCTCGGACCAATTTAAGCAATCTAAACCTTTAATAAAGCTGTCACATTTGTGCTGTGACTTACGTGCACTTCTCGAAATTGATTTTAGGTGTGTGATTTACGAGTGCAAATCACACCGTCTTTTTTATGACACAAGTGCAATTTATGATGCCTGCGACTACGGTTTCATCAAACTGAATGGGGTTTGATGATTATTGGCGTGCGGCTGGTGAAGTGTTTAAATCCGTTGAACATTTTATCTGCTATAATATGGAACCTACTATGGAAAGCTTTAAAATGTAGTACACATTTATAGTGAGGTTAAATTCTCCGTTCTGATTGGTCAGAAGGGTTTGATTTATTTTCTATAAATGCAGCTCTGATTGTCTTTCAGGTTTATATTTATATGTTATTATTTTTATAATTGCAGCGTACTCAGGGATTTGTATGACATGTAAACACATTTTTAAGAACGCTTGTCTCTGAGTCGAGCTTTACTGATGTTTATATCAATCACTTTTGGATGTCGAAAGTTGAAAGATTCAGTAACTTAGTTTTCTTCCATGGGAAAGGCTTCAGGACAACGCGAGTTTGTTCTTCTCGTTAACATGACAAGCTGCATCTTTTTTTTTTTTAGGAACGACTATTTATATCTGTAATAAAGTAGGTAATAACGGAAAGTACTTTGTTTTGCAGATGTTCTACAACACAACCATAAAAATAACCATAATCATCAAATTTATGATGCATCATTCTTTAATTAATAACACTGTTACTGCTAGAAATTTGCTGTAAGTGAAATAAAACACTTCAGGATGTTCCGTCATTGCAAAATAATTAACTTTGGTGTGGTCATGTTGACTCCCATTTCTGTCGAGGAACATCACACCGAACAAGTCAAATAAAATCCATCATCCTGTCTGCTTTCAGATAAACTAAAAGAATCTACCACCTGTGTGTGTATGCAGCCGGAGCAACCCATACTGCCTCAAACACAAGACACTAAGCCAGAGGAAGAAAAAGGTACCTGCTATTGACTCAAATGATCATCAGATGATCACATCATTGTGCATGTCAGGAGAGAACTGACAACATGGAGAAAAACACACAAGATGTTTTTAGCATGTCATGGGGATTGATGGAGCTGTCAGAGCAACCAGCCTTAAATCAACTCTGTGCTATACTGTGATGTATAGATAGATAGGCAGACAGACGTATGGACTGGCATATGTACAGGCAGATAGACAGACAGACAGATAGCTAGACAGATATACAGACAGGCAGATGCACAGGCAGATGGATCGGCAAATGGCTAGACAGACAGGCAGGCAGATAGTTAAACAGGCAGATATATCTAGATAGATAGATAGATAGATAGATAGATAGATAGATAGATAGATAGATAGATAGATAGACATGCAGGAAGATTGATAGACACGTAGACAGGCACATAGATTGACAGGCAGGCAGACAGAGACCAATAGATAGATAGATAGGTAGATAGATAGACAGATAGATATTGACATTATTATTTTTTTTTAATGTATTATACAGATAGAATGTTTTTTTCCCGACTAGAAATAAAATGGAGATGGAGGATTCGAACCTTGGCACTTGTAGCTCAACATTACTACTTTTTCGAACTCTTCCTATCTTTAGTAGTTCATGGCCAGAAATTATTTTCTGCTCTAAAGCGCCATCTGGTGGAAACGACAGTAAAATCCGCCATCCAGCACGTGCATTTTCTTTTCTTTTCTTTTCGTTCATTTTCAATTCTTTTCTTCAAGCAGCCTTCAGTGAATTTTGACCTGTAAATAAAAGGAAACGTCTTATTTGTTTTAGCTGTGCGTTTTTCACAGTCAGTCCCACATTACAACGGCAAAGCTTTTCTACTTTGACTTGAACACCGGGCTCAATTTTTTATTAGAAGTCTCGCCTCTTATTTAACTGAGTCGACACAATCATTCGGTTCACCGAGTCGACACAGAGGCACGTGGCAGGAATTCCCAGATGCTGTCATTAAATGACCATTTATTATCTAAAACCGCAGCGTCCTTAGTACTGGACTGTTATAATCCTACACACACACACACACACACACACACATATACACACACACACACACCCACACACACACATACACACACACACACACACACATACACACACACACACACACACACACACACACACATACACAGCAGTGCCACCTGCTGTAAAGTCATTACAGCTCACACACCACATTTACCTGTAAGTTCTGTGATTATTTTGTATTATTTTTTTATTATGTCTCATCTGGTATTCAGAGTATGTAATTAATATAATTAATCCTGTCCTGGAGTTGCATGTTATATTAGGCATTTAACAGTGAAGCATGTATAATTCAGTTAAAGTGCCAGAATGATTTGTGAACAGGAAGAAAGAAAGCTAATTAAAAACAAAACAGATATATTACATAATATAGCATGTAGTAGATCTTTTCACGTAGCACACAGAAAAAAAGAAGAACACACTAGTGTACACACTGAGCAGAAATTCTGTATATATAATATGGATTTCTATTAAACTCTTAAAATTCTACATTTTTTTTAACCAGAATGGCCTGAAGAACTTATTCACTGCTAATACCTGTTTAAATTATAAGGTTGTAGCACTATCAGTCTTCATAGTAACTTTTCTCTTTCTTTCTTTCTTTCTTTCTTTCTTTCTTTCTTTCTTTCTTTCTTTCTTTCTTTCTTTCTTTCTTTCTTTTTGTCTGTCTTTCTTTTATAGAGGAAGAAATAAAGCAGCCAGAACAAAAGCCTGAACAAGGTATCAAGTCTTTTTTTAGTTAAATAAAAAAGATTCAGGTTGGTTTTAAAATGGTTATTATGATACTACTGACTACTGTATCTATCTATCTATCTATCTATCTATCTATCTATCTATCTATCTATCTATCTATCTATCTATCTATCTATCTACATATACATTATTATTATTATTATTATTATTATTATTATTATTATAATGTTAGCACAAAGTACAAAGACTTCATTTGTGATAACACCAAAAT
The DNA here is from genome assembly GCF_019097595.1 of Hemibagrus wyckioides. Classification (NCBI taxonomy): domain Eukaryota; kingdom Metazoa; phylum Chordata; class Actinopteri; order Siluriformes; family Bagridae; genus Hemibagrus; species Hemibagrus wyckioides. The sequence continues at coordinate 6,788,446 of NC_080734.1, read as the reverse complement.
CAACACTGAACTACATTACCCATCAGCCCCAGTTACGTGTCCTCATAATAAAAAAATATTATAGAAGTCATTTGCCAAAAATATTATTTATAAAAAATAATTGATCTGTGCATTGCAATGAAATCAGTGCATTTAAATAAAATTATGAAAAAACAATAAATGAATAAATATACAATTATATTAATAAACAAAATTAATAAAATATTATTAAAATATTTTTAAAAATCCACTGTTGCATTTATACGGTTTTGTCTGCTTGTATTTCTGCACTCCAGCTGTGAAGCAGGTGGTGGATTCAGAGTTCAGAGTTTTTTCAGAGAAAAAAGGTGAAAAAAGCTGCCTCATTTCCTAACTCTTCTAACTCCTGTTATGATTTACTCCAATTTCCTCACTTCCTGTTTTGATTTCCCCTTATTTCCTAGCTTAATTTTCAGATTATTTCCCAAACTTCCTGTTTTGATTTAGGCTCACTTCCTAACCCTCTGTTTTGATTTCCCCTCTTTTCCTCACTTCCTGTTTTGATTTTCCTTCATTTCCTAACTTCCTGTTCTGCTAATTTCCCAAAATTCCTGTTTTGATTAACTGCACACTTCCTCACTTCCTGTTTTGATTTCCCCTCATTTCCTTCCTGCTTGTTTTGATTTTGCCCAATTTTCTAACTTCCTGTTTTGATTTCTCCAACTTCCACACGTCTGGTTTTGATTTACCCTAATTTCTGAACTTCCTATTTTGATTTCCATCCACTTCCTAACTCTCTGTTACATTTCAGTAAAGAGTTCTACACTTCTACACTAACACGGTTAAGACAGCATGCAATGGACTGATTATTACTGTTGGGAAATATATGAAATATTTTCATTACATTTTAGGATTTCTTAATGCACAATTCATTAAAATGAAGATTCGTCTGGCTAATTGTCTTATTGAAGAATGATCTTAATATATATTTAAAGAATGCATAGTAGTGATGTGAAATAGAAAGCTAAAACCCTTTTCATGTTACAAAGGCTGTCGGTGTGTGTTTACTATCCATCCTGCCTGTAATTCACCTTTTAAAACACTTTCAGGATAATAACCTTCCTGCACGTGTTCTGTTCATTTGTACATCGTGAAACAAACATGTAGTGTTCTCTTGACACCACTGTTATTGATTATATTATTCAGTAGCACTTCTTGTGCATTAAAAAGCAATACAAATGTGAGTAAAATGCAAATTTGTTCCTGATTAGGGCTTTTAACAGAGCAGCATTGCTCAGCTTTCAGGCAGATCAACATTTATTAGCTTTGTGACTTGTTTACACTTCCCTGAAACATGCATGCTTAAGCAGTCCTCAGCATCATGCATGCTCTGTTTCTCTAACAGGAGCTCTGACAGCAGCTCCGTATAAATGAGAGGTGAGGGAAAACTCACTGAAACGATATGAGGAATAAACCTTCAGAGAAACCAGCCTCAAAAGGGAACCTCATCTGGGTTTCACTGGATAGTGGGATTATAAATCAATTATAATTCTAATTTTAACAGAAAATTTCATTAGTTGAAGTTATCAGCTATTCACTGATGGAGATTTGAGTGCAAAACTCATCCTGGCAATTGCAGTCCAAAGCCACCTTCATGGTTTCTCAGTGGAACCATTCACAGCAATTCCTTGTATCTCCAGGCAGTTTATCCTCATCCATGGCAAAATAATATATAGTGATTGACGATTGATGATTTTGAGGTTTTCTGAGGAAACGTTTGTCACCAGTTTCAGAATTTCAGTAGCATCAAAAAACGTGTTTTTATTTTTTGCCTAATTAACTACGAAAGGGACAAAATAAAGAGGCAGATGAAAGAAAGACTGTTTATAGCTGCTATAAAGTAAGTGAGAATGTGAACAGACTACCACATACTGTTGGATGTGATGTTTAATGTTTTGCTGCCTGATGCTAGGTCCTGGTTTTCACGTGATCTGAGACACGTGCTGTTCAATTTCTGATTGGGTGCCTGTGCCAGAAGCTACTGGGACAGTTCCCTACCAGACCTCTAGAGGAAGTGCCGGCAGGCATTTGACCATAGCTTGTTTTTTGTTTCTGTATTCCCCAAGTGTGTTGTGCCACACCCTTCCTATTGTTCTGCTTTTCCACCCTGTCATCTGTTCTCCATGTACCCTAATGTTTTGTCGTATATATACCAGCCCTTTTGTATCTGTCTTTATCAGTCATTGTTGTTTGTTTACACGTTATATTTTTCCAGTAGTCCGTGTAAGTTCTGTGTAAGTCTTGTTTCAGTTGTCTTAATAAAGCAGTGCTTTTAATTTATCCTGCTTGTTGGTTTGATAAACGATCGTGACTACCACAGAGCTCCGGGTTCGAGCCTCCTGTCTCCTGAACGTTATAGTCTGTTGATAAGCATCTAGTCATAACACTGCACCGCAATGAGAGGTTAACAAAACCAAAGCACTGTTGGGTTTAATAACCTTGGGCAAAAAGGAGTTCTAACCCTGCTTCTAAATTACAAGTGGGAATGTTCTCAACCTGAGGTTAAACTCGGGGTTAAATGCAGTGTGAAAAGCTTTCAAGTTCCAATTCTATATTATATATTTTGTCACAATGGGAGATGCCGCCAGAGGTACGGATCGAACCTGAAAATTCTATAAAGAGCCTGATCACCCAAAATGCTGTAAATCACAATTAAGTGCAGGATAAAAGAGTGTTGGCTTTTATTAACTTAGATTGACATAAACAATATGACATAACTCAGACAGGACATATAATAAACAAAACATGGATACCTGAAGGTCTGAAGGCATCACCGAAACGAAAGACACAACTTGAATAAACATAAAGCTCCTAAAAACCAAACACTTGACAAAGACAGATACAAAAGAGCAAGAATAATAGGGCAACACATTAGGAAAATAGGAAAACCAGACAATAGGAGAAATGTGACACAACACACATGGGGAAACACCTGCCAGCACTCCCTCTGGTGGTCTGGCAGGGAATTGTCCCAGTAATTCCTGACACGCTTGCTGTGATTTGGTGCTAAGCCATAGTGCTAAGCTAAACATTAAATAAATAACCTTTAAACTCATGTAAATTCAATTACTGAGTACAATTCTTAATTGATACTTCGGTCAGGTTCTATACTACTCAGGTCTTTTTCACAAACAGATTGCATGGACATTTTCTCTTTGTCTGTAAATTCTAAAATTACACTAATATACCACTTTAAAAAAAATCATGTGTATTAGTTGGACTAACCTTTTAAAATGCTCCATTTCTATACATCCTTTTAGAAGACATTGACATCGTGGCCCCACTGCAGGATCGTAAGTGACACAACACTACAAAACACAACACAACACAACACACATGTATTTCTATCTGTAAAAGTGTGTATAAAGAAAAAAATATTCATTTCTAACACCTTGCAGTCCCAGCATGCCGCCCAACGCCCGTGTACTGCCCGGCTCCGCCCGGCTGGTACGGTGAGTACTTACTCCACCATCATGATATACATTAAGATCCCCTGCTTTATTTTTTATTAATATTTGAATGAAATTTATAATCACAATCACCATTTATTTTGCAGTGCATCACATTGTCACAGATAGTCCATTACCACCGACGCCGGTGCGAGGTATTAAAAGCTGCTTCACTTCGATTAGCGTGGGTCATTTGTTTCACAGCTGAAGAAGCTAATGCATGTGACTGCATCATCTGAGCTTTAAAGCCTGAGCCATGAATTCATTACTGCTAATGCATGTGGATGTGTGCTTTTACAGCAGAAAATGGTATCTTGCAGAAGTATTCGCCCTCTGTTGCAATTTACGACAGAGTTAATGAGATTGTATATCACGAATATTTAATTATTTACAAATAATTGCACGTAAATAAGTATTCACACCCATTGCTCTGAAACCCTTCCACTTGCCATGAGGAGTTTTATACAATAGGGATAATCATAAATCTTTGTCAGTTGATTATCAAAATAACTTTTTTTTATTAGTGTCTTTGAACTTTATTTATAGCAGTTAGGTTTTATTAGTATTATTATTACTTCATTGGCGTATTTTTGCAAAAATCATTTGCATAAAAAGCAAAAAATCTATTCTTAAAAAGTTAATAGTTAATCAATAAAGATGCTCTTAAAAGAAAGCATTTTAGAGAAGTGTTTGTAAATCCTTTCTTTATTGAACAGCAACAATAATAATAATAATAATAATAATAATAATAATAATAATAATAATAATAATAATAATGGATTACTTTATACCATTTTGATTGAAATTGATATGGATATGGAAATTGATTTGGTTCTGAATATACAAAAAAAAATAAAACTACATCATAATACATAAATTGGATATGTCTATATGAGGAATTTCTTTCTTTCTTTCTTTCTTTCTTTCTTTCTTTCTTTCTTTCTTTCTTTCTTTCTTTCTTTCTTTCTTTCTTTACTTATTTATTTATTGATTGATTGATTTATAGAGATAAATGACATCATGTAATTGTGGAAAGTGGATGGAGCTTAAAGCTATCTTCACTGTAGATAATGGTGGTCAATGTATATGCAATCTAAACATGTTCCTGCAGCTGAAATTGCAGTCTAAGTTGTTTCTAAAAAAAAAAAGTATTGACCTCAGGGGGAAGCTAATTACTCACGCAAGCAAATTAACCTTTTTCTGACAAAAGGAAAATGTTCCAATGTTAGATGTATTGTATAAATCTAAAAGAAGAAAAAAAATCTGAGCTGCAAGTTCAAGGGGGTGAATACTTACGCAAAATGCTGTATACTAAATGGAGGCTTGCTATGGTTCCAAGGTCGTTTAATTCCTTTTAATTATTTTTTATTAAATTATTTTTTAAATATTTCAACTTTCACAGTATTATTTTGCTCATCATCCATTTCATAAAATAAAATAAAAAAATCTACTCCTTATTCTAGTAGCTGAAATTGCTATTTAATGGTGTAGAAAACAATTCAAGCTCTATTTTTAGACTGAGGGAATGATTAGTGCATAATTAGCACTGCTCCCGTGCCAGAGTAATTAGTGAGATTAAGCCTCATTAATATACCTGGAACTTGAATATGTTTGTGTTTTCCTTTTGTGTGCTGTTTATTTGCTCAGCAAATAGGCACAGCTAATGGCTAAGACGCTAAGCTACCAGTCTGTGCTCTTACTTTTGTCGTTGTCCTGATGGACAGGGATGTAGTGACAGGGTTGTGCATTTTATGTCATGTTTTTTTCCCCCTGCTCTCATAATGCATTAGCTTCAATGAAAGAGGAGAGAAAGAGAGAGAGAGAGAGAGAGAGAGAGAGAGAGAGAGAGAGAGAGAGAAAACAGAAGATAAAATAAAGTCTCCAGACTGTCTGGTGTTGTGTTTTCATGTCGTCTTATTCAGCAGTGTGCTGCTCAACCCTGAAATGACTCTCTACTTGCTGTGTCTGATTTGCAATTCTAATTTGAAGACACCAGGTTACTGAGCTTTTGACCATTTTGATGTTTTTTACCTTCAGAGTCTCAGTTTGCTGCAATAGCAACTCATGCAGTCACGCTTCAAAGACAAGGTATGTCCTCTTCTTGACAACACAATTCTGCTTTATACAGTGGTTTTGGGGGAAAAAAACAAAAACTAAAAAAGAAAAAACACGTAAATAATCCTGAGGGACAGCTGTGGATGGTTTTCTTTCTTTCTTCTTTTTTGGCAGAAATAAAAATCATAGTCAGCTTAGCAAATGTTTCCTTAATGTAAAGGTGAATATATTAAATATATGATTTCAATTAACCCTCCTATTATCTTTGGGGTCAATTTGACCCGATTCAGTGTTTAATGACTCTTAATATACTGTACCTTTGACACATTTCTTTTTGCTTCATATTTATTGACTTTTCCTAATTAAATATAGAATGATGATGATAAAATGTTTTCAGTGTCTTGTACAGAAGTTTAGGAGAATGGGCTGGTTGGGTTGTGTTGGGGTTATGTTTTATATTTAAAAAGCTATTTAGGTAGTCAACAAAGAAACATAAATTACCTGACAAAAAAAACCTGGGTAAAAATTATATTCGGGAGGTTTAAAATGCTGGGCTCAAATTGACCCCAAGGGCAAAACATGTTTGTAAACATGTTTGCAAATGTATTTCATGGCCATAAAATGCTTAAAAATTGTAATTTAAAATGAGTGGCAAACAGAAACCATTTAAATTCATCCACTGTGGCCACAAGCATGGAGATGGTTTATAATATTACACATTACTTCAACACTGAAATGATGCTTATAGACATGACGGAGTCAGCGGCCGTAGACTGTATCACCTTACATTACTTTGTTCTCCCACTTCCAACACATTAAGGACGTTCCAACAGATAAATGAAATCATAGGCTCGAGTTGCATGATTTGTAGCCACAACTTTGACGTTACTATGATGAGGCCGCACAATATTCAGTTTCTGCTTTCAGGATATTAATTTGTGACCACAACATTAAAAATTAACACCATATCACGGTCGCTTGGTACAAAAAATATTACATTGCAAAACACAGAGCAAGCCACTCTCATACTCATATATGTGACAAAGCATAATACAATCCCAATCTAGATTATTCACTGAAATCTGCTAAATTATTGAATTTATTGATATCACTGAAATGATTGATACCTGTTTATTTTCACTGTTTAAGGCTACTTAGCAAATATGATCGTAGTTCCATTATTTAGTAATATCACAACAATAAAAAAAAGCTCCTTGCTCCTTGTATAAAGCCCTGGCTTTATGCTTATGCTTACATGATATTGTCTATGACACTTAAAAATCCAGATGCTGATCAAAAGACACCAAAGCAAGCAACAAAAAAACAAGGTAAAGAGCTCAACTAATTCAGCCTGCAAGTAAAAATCTGTATCGTCTTCATTTATATGAATGACATTGTGAACATAACTGAAGATTGTTTTCCTAATTTCAGAGCCTCCTGTTAAGAAGAGAAAATTAACACCTATAAAGAAAGGTATGAAATTCTGTAAATAGCTATTTTAACCATATCCAGCAGAAGTTTACATTGTTGGATTTTGTCAGGAAATCGAAACACTGGAGGTTCAGTGTTTTTACGGTAAGCTTCACCAAAACATGAAGAAATCTGATATATGGCCATATAATAGGTAAGATATAAAACATTTTGAATGTGCAGTTACAGAAAATTAATATAACAGTTTTCACTCATTTAATATTACACCAACTTCTCACATTTTTTATAAATAAAAATAATTACATGCTTTAAAAAAAAATTCATAGTTAGTTAATCTGTGAAACAGGTTATCACTTATGTTATAGCAGCTGTAAAGGGTTATTCCCTCAACAGCTTCTCTTTCTCACTTAAAGTTCAAGAGAAAAAAACCTTCAAACTGTAGCCTTACCTCTGACCGTTTCAAAGCTTTGACATTGGATAGTCCTTCTAACAATGCTAAATAAATGATTTCTCTCAGAAAACCTTCACTGTTTTAAAGATTGTGTGTGTTTTCAATCAGTTTCTGTAAAGCACCTGCTATACAAGTCCCTGTTTGTCTTATTAGCTTCTGGTTAAACAGAATTGAGAAATCGACATTGCCATAGACAAATATAATCACTTACTTTAGATCTATTCTGCTATGATGTACTGTATGTGGCCAAATATCAGATTTCCGTAATGCGAAATGTTGTGTCTGAGATGATATTTACAACATATTTACAGTGGAACCTTGGCATACGAATGCCCTCCATTATAAATGTTCACCTTAAGAATTGAAATTTTGCAAGAAATTTGCATCGGCATATGAACAAACCGAACCGAACCGAACGCCTATGTCCAGGAGCTGTTCAAAACTTTGCATCAATGGAAAGCCGAGCAAAGCCAGTTGAAGAGAGTTTCCAAATTTTTAACCCAAGCTTGGTCACACGTCTTCCTGTGAGGACCCTTGACATGGAATGCTTGGTTTGGGTCAGTTCTTTGTAAGCAGCCATACAGTTTACATACGCTTCGTACTGGGAATATTTGTGATATTTTTGGGTGGCTGGAACGGATTATCTGCATTTACGTTATTTGTTATGGGAAAATTCACCTTAAGAACTCACCTCCAGAACGAATTAAAATCATATGCCCGAGGTTCCACTGTAATATTATTCCTTTACCGTGTAATTTGAAAACACTGCCTTTGAAAGCAAGTCTGATATTTTTTTTAACATACTGTACATGTCTTTTCCAGCCACTGTCTCTAAAGTATTGAAAGCAAAGGCACCTGAAAAGAGAGTAAAACCCCAGAAAAGGAAAGGTAGGTGTTAATATTTTAGAAAATGTTTCTTTTCCACAATAAATAATCCCAGAGATTGTGAGTAAGCTTTTGTTTCATATACACACGTGTGTTACAGGTCTTCTGACTCCCAAAGAGAAGCTCAGGCTGATCCCCCATAGACAAGGCACATACACAGATACAGTACACAGAAGAAAAAATATATATATATATATATTTTTTTTATTTTAATATTACTTTATTTTTGTCCTGCAGAAGTACCAAAGCTGACCAAACCCATCAGATCAACTGGACCTAGTATGTTTTTTTTAATGAATTTGATCAGTTATTGTGTCATTTGAACTAAATTCTAATGTCTAACCATGTAATATTTTTACAGCAAAAAGGAAGGCTAAAGTCATGGAGAAAGGTTAGCATAAATTTAAATACATCAGTATTTCTTTTATACTGTATTTCTTTTAAGATCATGGACTAATTCCAGGATAAGATCAGATCAGATCAGATCAGATCAGATCAGATGAGATGAGACGAGATTGCCACTGCACAATACAAGGCCAATAAGCTACTTAAAGGTCAATCTATACATTGCTATACATCTCCTGAACATCAAAACCGTAATATCACTGTTACCTTGGAAGCACTCGAGTGCTAAATACAGCAAGGCTGAAAGCATATTAAAGGTCATTAAAGTAAAGGAATGGATTTCAGGATCGAAATATATATTATATACACTCGTCATCCACCTGCTCATTTATGCAGATATTCAATCATTCAATCATGTAGCAGCAGCACAGTGCATAAAAATCAAGCAGGTACAAGTCAGGAGCTTGGTGGTCCAGAGGGTCCTGTAATCTCGTTGCTGAGGCCTGGGTTCAAATCTCAGGCAGGGTGCTAACCCAGCCTCTGAAGAGCTGACTCTCAGTGCCGGTCCCAAGCCTGGATAAAATGGGAGGGTTTCTTTCGAGAAGGGCACTCGGCGTCTAAGCTGTGCCAAATCAAAATATGTGGAGCAAATGATCTGCTGTGGCGGACAAAGAACAGGAAGTCAGGAGCTTCAGTTACTGTTCAAATCAAACTGTTTAAATCAGAAAGTGTGATCTTTGTTACTGACTCCAGATGGGGAAAAAATCTTGTGTGTGGAGGTTATGCAGGCCGAAACCTCTCATTAATGTAGAGATCGGAGGAGAATCTGAAGCTATCAAAGGCTCAGATTCACTGAATTCACTCAGATTCACTCAGATTCGCTGGCTGAAGACCAGACAAAGAGCAGGTGATTTTTTTTCTTCCTGATCTTGCTGAACTGTTCAGTTTTGCAGTTTTGGCAAGACCCCTGATAGCCTCAGATCCCTGTTCTTGGCTGACAGGAGTGAATCCAGTCTACTGCTGTTGTAGCTCATTCGCCTCTAGGTCTGATGTTTCGTGCATGCTGAGATGCTTTTCTGTTCACTGTGGATGTAGAGTGATTGAGTTACTATCAGCTCAAACCTGGCAGCTCAAACCAGTTTCCTCTGTACTGTCTTATCAACAAGAGAGATGACCTCCTCCATGAACATGAGGAGTTTTTTGTTTAAACTATAGAGACTGCTATAAGTGAAAATCGCAGATTGAAATGATTACTTTGGCAGCTCTGCACACATCATAAGAGCCAAAATGGCATTGAAACAAACAAATAACCAATAAACCTGCCTGTTTCAAAGTCCTGGAAATTAGGGGGGTTTATATAAAGTACACTTTAACTGAATTGAGTATGATTCATTTAAAGTGAACCGGACAAGAAACCAGCTGCAAGTGATTTCAAGCCTTTTGGTGTCCACAATGCAAGTGGACTTAACAGTGAAACAATTTCTTTTTAGCTCCTCTTAACAACTCGGACCCCGGATGGCTGTTCATAATCGTCATATTGTGTCCCAAGTGCTCATATACTTCTTGTTTTCATGTTCTTTTGTAACCTCTGTCCTTAATTTTTTTTACAAAAACAAATGAAAAACTGATATTCTTGTGTTGAGGACAGTTGGCATTTAATGCAGTCCTCTCTCCAAATATCAATAAGTACAGTGATCTCCTCCTGAGACCACAAAACCTCATGAGTAGGCATTGTGTGAAAAGTGTCTCAAGTGGTTGAGGCTCCCAATTATTGATTAGAAGCTCGGGGTTCAAACCCCAGCACTGCCAAGCTGCCACCACTGGATCCTTGAGCAAGGCCCCCAACCCCCCCTGCTCCAGGGGTACTGCATCATGGCTGACCCTGCGCTCTGACCCCAACCCTCAAAGGATGGGATATGCAAAGAAAGAATTTTACTGTGACCAATAAAGGGAACAACAGCTCTTTGGTCACATCATATAAATCAACCAAACCACAAAAGGACCCGCAAACAAACCGTACTCAGACTCGGATCCCCTCGTCAAATGGCCCCCTGAGGTTGGTCTGTTTGTTTGTGGGCCGTTCAGGGGGGGTCTGGGATCATTTGTTCACATAAATACGTTCTATCATCCTGAGACTGCTTTGAGTGCTCAAACGAACTAGGTGTGAAAACACCCTTAATTAGATTTTCCTACTGAACATTCTTTTTTTTTAATGAGCAACAATCGGGCATTTCCCTTTACAATGAATTGTGACATCCAAGTGTAAAATTCAATTCACATAATCCTCACAAGAGCAAAATCACTTTATGAACAAAAACAGATTTGTATTTTCTGTCCTATTTTCTTTACTAATTAGTATGAAACATTAAAAACCTGAATGTACCCAGAGGTATTATGTACGTTTTAATGGCTTTTTTTTTTTTTTTTTCAAATAGGCCTCTGTTAAGACAGACAATCCCTTTGAGAGACAGGTCCTTATTATAAAAACACACGTTTGCTTTGGAAGCTTGTGTGCGTGACAAAGAACAAAATTGTCTGTCATGATAATTTGACAAGTCATCTTGCGATGCGCTTTGGAGGCCAACAATTCTATTTTAATTATAAAGCAAGAGTAAATCCAGCTGATGCCATTAGAGGTAATTGCATCCGTGGCAAATTAATCACCTGAAGAATTGCAAAATAGTTTTGTTTAAGCGGAATTGCTTAGTATAATTTGTACACACTACGCTCCTCTTATTTTGATCAAACCTCTGCGTGCAATCATGGAGTTTAATCAAAAATAATTTGAATACTCACTTTTTCACAGTTTAACGATTCAAAGTTTTGATTCAGCATAACGACGCACTAATGTTCTGTTCATTTAATCATCTCAAAAGGAAAAGAGAAGAAAGGAGTCAAGGACGTGAAGCCTGCAGTCGAGGGTAGGTGAATAAGCTGCATGCTTTTACACAAGAGGTTTTTTTTCAGTATATAATTGCTCTTTCTTTTCTTTTCATTTTGTGCCAAACAGTTTCATCTTCAAGTAAACTAGGAGTAAAAACCTAGCGCTGCTGTTCTGAATGATGAAATAAAGCCCAAAGAGAATGGGAGTGGTAGAAATCTAGCTAATTAATGACCTCAGGTGACTTCAATTATTTTTAGTCCCCATTAAGATTTTGGCTCATATTTTATTAAAATGCTCACAGCAGCTGCCATAATCAAATCAGTCAGTCGCTAAATCACATTTTTGAGTGTAACCCCCCCCCCCCCCAAAAAAAAAAAAAAAACACCCCACTGTTTCCTGTCATGTCTTATAAAGATTGATAAACATTATAAAGAACAGAAACAACATGATGGTACTCGGTTACAGCGTAATTAACTAACGTTAATTAAGCGCAATCCAAATTCAAACCACAATCCCAAATAGCTCTTTTGTTTGGCGTCGTAAACTTCAAATAATGTTCTCATTTGGATTTATTGGCAGATAAAATCAAAAGGAAGCCAACGAAAGCAAAACAACCTGCACTCCCAGGTAAGCGATGTTTTATTTTATTTGGAATCATTACTAAATTGTAGTGCAGAAAGGCTTGAACTATTACACTGACAGAACTAATCACGAAACTTATTTTTTGTTCTGTTTTGTATTTTGTATTTTAGCAAAAGTGGCCAGACCCATTGCTGTAAAAGGTGAGCTGCAGATATAATAAAGGATATTAGCTTCAGGAGATTGTGATTTATAAGTTCTGAATAAAAGATTTTGGTGTGTTATGGAAGTAATCAATAGCATGGTGGTGTGATGCGGCCCAAGACGAAGCAGGGTTATTGTTATTACCATGAGGCTGACTTGTTTCCTGTAACAGTTGCTTCCTCATATTAATATTCCATTTCTATTTCCTCTTATTCTTATTCAATCTTATTTTTAATATTTTTAATAATATACACAGTCTAAGGAGGAGCAGGCCAGGTTTTCATTTCAAGTTGTGTACTGTATATATAACTGTATAACTTTGTGACAGAGTCTTGAATCTTGAATCTAACAGCAGCTGAAGTCCTCTTATAAAAATCCACCAAAAAATTACAATTTTTATTTACTAAACACCGATTTCCAACTCCTTTTCATATCCATTTATAGTTTAATGTTGCTAACAAAGCAAGTTAGTTCTTGTTATCACAGACATTTCTGTAGCTCTGTCATGCCGCCATTCCCTCACCAGTCTCTTCTATTCTCTCTCTTGAAGTTAATAAGACTAAAAAAAATGTAAAGCTTGTAAAGAGAAACTGCAAAGACTCCTATCAGTGCTACAAAGCACCAACACTGGAGACTCATTCCAAAAATGGTGGAAATCTCCTTACTGAAAACTACCGTAACAATTACCAAACCAGTTTGTCTCAAGCATGCGCCATAAATGCACCTATAGAAAAAATGCACACATCAATATAGACCTGTGATTTTATCTACTGTTCTATCAAGTCAGGTCAGGTCAGGAAGCTTTTATTGTCATTTCAACCGTATACATCTGACACAGTACACAGGGAAATGAAACAACGTTTCTCCAGGATCCTGATGCTACAAAACAACACAGAACTAAGGACTGAAAATAAGTTGTCCTAACCACATAAAGTGCAACGTGTGCAACCTAGTGCAAAGACAAAAAGATAATACAAAACAAAAGAGTACAGGACAGATATACAAAATTACACCGACCAATATCATATTCTGTATATTACGTTATACAGCGCAATGTGCAAAATATTAGAACTGTTAACAAAGAGGGTTCTTTTAAACATATACACTTCTGTATGTCAGTGCTGCTGTTACAGAAAATGAATCAATGACTAATCAGGCATTCAACCCCTTCGTAGTGTAAATACCGGATATTGAATATTATTTTTTCAATTCTAAAGCAGAGTCGCCTCGTGTGGTAATACTGAACAAATCCCTATTTAAAATCTTAACTCTCATTGACACAAGAAAATTGGATCAGTTAAATAGCAACGTACTGGACTAAAAGCCTGACTTTGTGTGCACTCATGACAGCTGAGATTAAATGAGTGTTTGATTGCCTGTTACAGCACTCTGTAATTGCAGAGAACTCTGAATTGTCATGGCTTAGAAGTACAAAAAAATTGTGTGTGTGTGTGTGTGTATAAAACTAGCAGAAAATGATTGATGATGGATTGACTGTGCATTACCTGTCAGAGACAATCACAGAAATGTCACTGAATTGATGGAAAGGAGTAAAGGCAGCATATTCTCTTCTGTTAAAGGTAAACAAGAGAGAAGACCTGCCAAACCTGCTCCCGAAAAGAAACAGCCTACCATCAAACCTGCTCCGGAAGACAAAGTGGCTGATTCAGAAGGTATTCTTGATTTCTGTATTATGTTATGATAAAAAAATTTCTAATTGTTTCGCTAATTCTTGGTAATTTGTTGCTAGCAAAAACAGCTGCTCCACCTGCACCAACAAGTGAGTACACTTTTGTCATTACTGATGAAGGGGTTTGCTGCCATTAGCTCTGTTCAAGTTTAATATGCCAAGCTGTAAGTTTTACGCCTAACTGCCAAAGACAGAGGTGTATTAATACGCAGCGATTAAACCATTCTTGCAAATTTCAGCATTGATTTACTGCCCTCAGAATTAAATAGCATCTTGCCATTTGTAGAACATGGGAAAACTACCAAACGCTACAAGGCATGACTACAAGGTACCATCTGCGTGACTCGATTAACATCAGTGACTTCTAAAAACAGGGTCTGACTAATTCACTGAAAATAAATGAACCAGAGAAAAACATTACACTAGAGAAGTGAAATAGCGGCTGCATCTCAATCAGCTCCCTTGTTCCCTGATAGTCAGGCCACTGATCAGGGAGTCGGCCATTTTAAGGGCTTCATCCCTCAGTCACGAAATCTTTTGCTCCCTAAAAATGTTCATTACCAAATATACTCCCACAATGCATTACAAAATCAAATCCAGGGATCAACAATGCTCACTATGTTCCTTTACTGGAAATAATATCATATTTTCTGAAGCTTTCAAGATGGAGGACAAACTCTCAGCTAACTATGTCTACAAATGTAAAAAGCTTAATATAATTGTTGTAGCTTTCAAATAGTTAGTGATTTTTAACTTTATTTTATGTTTTATATATATATATATATATATATATCGATCCTGTCTGTTGTTGTTAAATGCAGTAGTCACGTTTTACAACATGAGTATGTAGTCATGTCACTGGAAATTGAGTCATCAGTGTCCCAGTGTGTAGTGAGTCTGAGTCCTTACCCGTGTACACTATATACTGATTCACTGCTTAAGGAGCTGACTGAGACGCACCCAGTGTTTTGAAAGTTAGCAATAAACGTGTACTACAAGCACAGCATGGCTGATATTATGGGATTCTCTACTCTGCTAGTCCATCACATTCAATAACTACCCAGTCCTTAAACGTGTGGCAGCCTAGGAAAACATCTCAGATTGTGGATGAATTCTAGTAAATGGGCAAAAAAGGAAGACAGTGTTTGTTCTTCATATGACAAATTAAAGCAAATCATTGTTGTCCTGTGACATGGCTTGAGTGCGTACAAAAAATGTCAGTCTGCTAAAACATGTCTGAAACATTGCTAGCTAAGGGAGATTTGCTCACACAGTGAATGTTGTGTTTTGTTAGATAGCTATATGCCCTAGTGAAATGAATATAAGTCTAATTAATTCAGTTTGTAATCAGATCCCTGCACTTACACTGCAGACAGAATTAAATCTTTCTCTTTCGGGAAAATCCAGGCTTTTAAATGCTAGATCCTCGCTTGTAGTTTATGTACATAGAATATCATTTAAAAAGTAGCAAAATAAATGCAAAAAAATGACCTGCTGTTTTCCCAGGCTGCCACATGTTTACCTTTCATTCTTATCTTCCAGGACTGTTTAATCTACCTCTTCAAAGATTAACATTTCAGTCTTCTTTCCCCAGTTTTGTCCTTCAAGCTCTTTCATATTCAAGCTCAAGCATAATCATGCTCAACATGGTCTCCAGTCCTCTTCTTACATATAATGACATAGTGGCTAAATATCACAATTATAATTCAGTGTACTTCTGGATTCGGCCCGTGGTCTGATGTGTGTAAATAAATATCCATGGATTTGTTGTATCCTCTGTTGTGAGGCCAGATTAACTTGATTGTGGATGTGCTTGAACTTTATCTACTCTATTCTTACGACAACCTTTGTATATTTTCCAATAGTTCCAGTAGTTATGAATTTGCAAGACCATGTGGGCAAAATACGCTACATAGCCAAAAGTTTTGGGACACCTCATCATCACACCCATATGTGCTTTTTAGAACATCACAATCCAGATTTATTCCCCTTTTGCTGTTATAATAACCTCCAATATTCTGGGCAGGCTTTCCATTAGATGTTAGAGCGTGGCTTTTGGGATTTATGTTCATTAAGCTGCAAGAGCATTAGTGAGATCAGGCAGTGATGGATGGTGAGGAAACTGGTGAAATACTAAATCTCCAACATACAAGGACATTCTATGCAATTCTGTGCTTCAAACTCTGTAGCAACAGTTTGGGGAAGAGCTACATCAGGGTGTAATGGTCTGGTGTTCACAAGCCTTTCCCCATATTGGACATCAGGTTCAAATATACTGTAGCTTCAACTGAACATGATTTGGGTACAGTATCTACTCTGAAAAGGTTTGTGTTGGGTTTATAGTCCTAACATCGTTCCCTTTATGTCTTAATTAGAAGAATCCAAAGTTGAAGAAAATGTTACAGAAGGAAAGAAGCCAGGTAAGCAGAAACTCCAACAGCAACCTCTATTATATATCAGTCTCTCACTCTCTTTTTTAAAATATTACCCATTTTTACCAATTCCCACCTGTTTCCTTTGAGACACTTAAAGCCAGATTCTGTGATTATTTATTTCATTTTTAACAGAAGTTTGTGCTTTATGCTCATGCTGCAGAAAGCTTTATCTCTCTTCTGCTGCATACATGCATTCACAGGCACCAAAGATTGCTTAGTGTCACTCTCACTGATGGAGAAAGAATTAAAATAATGTGATAAAATAATCTTCATGTCATGTACATTTTCATGACCTAATTTTAGTATTTTTTGCCCAATTAATTGTAGGTGTATGATATACAAAAATGTGCAAAATAATAGAAAATGCTGAATCAAGTCCTATTTTATACGTTGCTGGATAATTTGTCTTGTTATATTCTACCAAATTTGCAGTGATTAATGTGAAAATTACAAGAAATGCTTTTCATGCAATAATATATTAGTAATACACTAGACCTCTAATAGATGTTTATTTAATATTAACCAACTATGATTCCTTATTTCATCAAATTAGATTTTGTTTGTTGTTGTTGTTTTTTTAAGTTTTTTTAATTTCAATTTATATAAAATGCCATTTAATTATTCAGTCTGAATCTAATACATTTATTGATAAAGTCAAATGTTTGTGTTTAAAGGCATGAAAATGTCAAAAATCCTCTTTCTTATACTTCTAAAAATCTGTCAGCCTCAGAGGTCATTTGCATAATTTGAATGGAGAGCCTTAATATTGACCAGAGTACCCATGTACCCGAATATGAGTAAGTTTCCCCGGGTAAAGATTGACATAACCTTTTGTCTTGAGTCACTGAATTCTGCAAATGGCCCCAAGAGACTGCATACAATAAAACCACTTGAATGACAACGGCCAGTAACCAGTGGACATTAACTAGAAATTAATTAAATGATGCAACACAAAATCAATCAAACTATTGCACCCTCTCTCTCTCTCTCTCTCTCTCTCTCACGTTTTCCCTTCTTAACAGGCAAGATCCCATACTTCCAGTGTGTGCTAGTGGGTGGAAAAGCCAGCCAATATCCATTACGTCCGTTATCTCCTGCTACGACTCCTGCTATTAACCCGGCCATGATGAGAGCCATGATGGAGCAGAGAGCCAGCGTGCTCGAGCAGAAAGCCCGGCCAGCAGGGCAGTAACTCCGAAAGGCAGAATTTTGTAAAATTCTTTATGAAAGCTGCTGCTGATGCTCTTACTTGCTGCTAGTCTCTTTATCAAACTCTGAATGTAATGCTAACCAAGACTAAACACCTGAGAGACTTTCCTTTTAATTCTTATCTTATGGGTTTTGGAGCCAATAAACTATTCCTTTCTAAATGGCCATAACATAATCCATGGACATTGGTAAAGAAATGATTAATGGCAAAGCAGAAGCAGTGTTTACATGACAGTATAGTACACAGAAATACAGATGCATTAAGAATTACATGACATCACAATATTTAACAGTAATATTTTTCAGTAACATTCAGGGCTGAGTTTCCAGAAAGCATCACAATGCGACAAAAATGGCAGAGCGAGCATCCCAACAAAACTCTCTCTACCAGTTAAAATGATCTTAAATTTACAAGGCTTTTGAGAAACTCGCTCCGGGTCTGTTTACATGTTGTGGACGTTTTGAAGAAACCTCGTTTTAATAGTCAACATAAGACTATATTACAAGGGATAACATTTAGACTTGAAAATATACGACTCAATGATTTGCTCTATAAATATTTATTTACTATATAACTAGGCATTTGCCTCAGTGCATTAGAGAGGCATAGTAAATTTGTTATTGCTTTGCCTGACAAAGATCCACATGTATACACTGGAGATATTATCTCTTTCCACAGGCCATTTCCTTTATGTCATTGTAATACGATCAGGTAAAGAGTTCCTGTAACAGCTATCACATTACCGGAGGTAACAGTTATAAAAATAAATATAGACAAGTCTGAATCTGGAAGAAAAACAGAAGAGATTCCTCTGTAATGTCTCAGCTTATTCTTCATCTTAATGTAGGTAAATTAATCAGTCACTATTTTCAAAATGGAAAACAATTAACAAATGTGAGGATTATAAGTCTGGTTTTAATGAAAACATGAAGATTACAGTAATGAAAATGTAAAATATCTCCAGTACAGTATGCGTTGTTAAACATTTATATTGTAGTTCGTTTATTGGTTATACTTCCAATGCATCCAGTATTCATAATGCATTATAAAGCCATTTAGGAATCACATAACATCCATAACATTCATTATGGATGTAAGCTTAGCAGATGATGCAGCCTGACTTCTCTTCTTCTCGACTAAAAAACAGGCTTGTAAGACATGCGATACAGTAAACACGGGTGTTTTCAAAATGTTTAAATGCTTAAGAACTTACAGAGTAAGACTATCTGCATTGAGAAAACAAATACCTGTATTTCTGTAGATTGTTACTATATTACATGACATGGAAGCCCATTTTTTGTGTTTGTAGAAAAGGAGACGTTTCTCCTGTAATCATATGCACATACCTTACAAATAAAATTGTCACTATTTATTATATTTATCTATCTATCATATTCATATAGTTTAGTGATATAGGTTAGCTTGGTTCAATATACACGAGAAAACATCTCACACACAGCATTAATACGTATTTAATAATAACCTTACTACATATAAAGACCCATGTTAGGGATGACTATAAAATATGCCATTTATTAATACATTTATAATGCACTATGACTATAGGATTCATAGGAACTCTAATTTATATGTGATAATATACCAGAATATAGCATTTAAGGTCCACTGATCACAGTTAAGTGATCTGTTTTTGGAAGAACCTGTCTTACAATACACTTTCTTAAATAAGAAAATATTTAGTAGAAGGTGTTTTGAATTGTTACTATGACCAATAGATTATAGACAATTTAAATACGGCGGTCTGGTGTTAGCACGTTGTTTCCATCAGCACTGTCACACTCCTGAAACTGTCACGTTTCCATCTAAAAAAAAAAAAAAAAAAGGAGTGGACTTCAACTTGATTTCCTTTATTGTCTTATTCAAGAATGGACTTCCTGTCTGTATACGAGGGGGGTCACTGAACTCAACATATCAGCTTGCATGTTAAAGGTGGGTTTCATATTCACGTGGATGGATGAGGGAGGAAGAAAAAGTTGTAATCTGTGGTTTAGACTTTATAGAATATGGAAACGGCAGCACTAATGCAGAATGTAAATGTAAATGGAGGTTTTGATAATGACTGAGCCTGTGTGTTGTAACAGCATGACTGAGAGGACGAAAGTAGGCCACAGGAATAATCTCACTGCTGTGTGCTGGTTTCTCCTCCTGAGCTCTGCGGATGATGGCTGAGCTTTAGGAATTCCAGCCATGATTTTCTGAATTGACTGAAGTATCAGTGAAAAACTGGGGTTTTTAGGCAGATTATTTAACTTCTGAGTATATCTATTTTTAAGATACTATTTTTTTTTTTTTCAAATGTACAATAATTGTCATTTTGTGTTTATATTGTTATATAGTGAGCAACGCTATCATTGACTAGGGGACACTCAGGATTTTATTTAGCAGGGAGAACATTAAATATTTGCTGCTTTAGCTTTTTTCTTTCTTTCTTTCTTTGCATGATAATAATTTTGCTGTATTCAAAGGGAAATTTTGCTCTATTCAAAGGGATGCTGTCACATTTTGGATTGATGCATCAATAACACAGTTTTACTCTTTCCCCTGAAGGAAAAAATTCTGTTGCACTGGTGCATTTTTTCCCCCTAAGAATTGGATGCTTTTCTTCATGATGTAAACCATTATTGTATTCAGGGGGACTCTGATTAGCTTGAACTAGTTCAAACATGGCCTGATTATCCGGTCAAGATTATTTAATGTAATGCAATACAAAAATAATGACTTAATAGACTTAATAGAATAGGATTTTAAATGTGTCAAGAATTTTGCCATGGTCATTCTAGGGCAAGGAAAAGAGGGTTTGTTTCAATAAAATGTATTAAAAAAAAAAATTGGACAATTATTGTTGGTAAATTATTGATGCTGAGGATGACTGTTGGAACATCGTTGTCATGTGGTCATATTATAAATAATAATAATAATAATAATAATAATAATAATCTATTATAATTATAATCTAAAAATTATTATCTTTAGACATTGTGCAGGAGAAAAAATATTTTCATGATTTAAATTATTCTGTGTATATATTGTTTACACATACACAGCAAACCCAGTACAAAGTGGACTGTGAGAACATCAAACATCAGAAATAAGGGAAAAATGTGATCTCGGTAACCTTAACCATAACATGTTTATTAGCGCTAGATGAACTGGACGAGTATTTCAGAAATCTCCTGCTGATTTTCAACACAACAGTGTCTAGAGTTTGCACAGAGTGGTGCAAAAAAACAAAAAACATTCAATGAGCAACACTCACTGTAGCACCTTGAGATGAGAGAGCTCTGAGGAAAATAGTTTGACATTATCAGGAGTGTACATTAAATATTAAGTATATATTATGTTTGTTTCACTTCATATTGTATATGACACCTTTTCCATTACATTGTCTAAACAGTGCTGTGAACTCAGCTTAAATTCAGCATTTCCTTCCAGAGAATTTCTCAGCTGTGTCTTCGCCTGCTTTTTGGAAACCATCATCTCGCTTTAACCAAATTAAATACGCTCAATTACTGAGCAGAAAAGGAAGCAGATGATCTCATTTTGAGAAAGCTGAGCTCTATTTTCTTCCAACTCTGCCTGATCCATTTTAACAGGAATAAAAATAGTCAACTATATTAAGGATAAATTCTCTATGGCTTCTAGCTAAAATAAACAGAATTGTAGCTCAGCGTGTGTGACTTTGGTGCTTAGATTTGGTGAGCAGTGCAATCAGGACATATCACCTGATGAACGTGGATATGTGGGTCAACACGAGGACTGAATTAGAGTGATAGATACAGCGTGGGGACGAGTCAGTAGTCCAAGCACCTATAGACTACGACTACTAAGGTTTTGTGTGTGGACTATTAGTTGTGTAGAAAAGTTTAACAGCCAGAAAAAGATCACACTAACTTTTGCAAATGTTTTTATTTGGTTTAAGCGTAAGTTATATCGCTAGCTATTTATGTTTTAAACCCTTCCACTTGCTGCAAACACATCAACATTCAGTCATTAGCATATTTTACACTAGAAATACTTAACCATGGGTTATTTTAAACTCCTGGGTTATCTTATTTCATGGTTCACACAGCTCATACTTTACCGAGGTTTTAACAATTAAGCCTGATTATTCATTATCTGCCGTTTCACATGTACATTTATTCAATATTGTACCTGAAATAATGAATAATTAGCACACAGGTGACACCTATTCATACTGTGTGCTTTTGTAACGCACTACACATGTTTAAATGTTATAAAAATGTACAGGTCGCCATTGCAGTACTCTCTCTTTCCCATCTGGCGAGCTTCCTTCAGACCAGCCTCCCCGCTTGCTCTCCACTTCAGATTGTCTATTTTACACCAGAATCATTTATACAAGCTGCTGGTTTGAGTAGACGATATGACTGTGACTACTGTATTAGCTTTGGCATCTCACAGTCTTGAGTAGACCAGAAAGGCCCTAGAGTTAAATGTACAGTAGTTCAGTATCAGGCTCAATGTGTGAAGAAGCTTCACTGATCTAAAGATGAGAGAAAAGAGAGACTGTGCAGCACAGAAGAATAAAAATACAGCTGGCAATGTAATAAAAAGAATATTTTACTCTGTGTGAATCATCCAGTACAGTACTGGGTTGCTGGCAGAGAGCAGGAACCAGTTTGCATGCTTAAGGTCACATGACACACTGCAGTGGCTCTGTTACTAAATTATGTAGGAGGACGGAGATTTGCTGCAGCGTGTGGTCTGTTGTATGCCCTGAGCATGAGTGGATGCTTCATGGTTGAGGGTAACTGGGTAAGGAGGAAGGAAGAAATGTCCTATATTAGACTTACTAGTAATCTACAGCCAAATATACTGTACAGATATCTGTAATGAGTCAGATATTCTCTCCTTCTTCTTCTTCTTCTTCTTCTTCATTATATGTGATTCACATATGGTGAAATGTTTAACACCCTCAATGATATTAAAATATTACAAGAGATACGACCAATTTCATTTTTTTATCCTTGTTGTTATTTCTCAGCCATTAAGTAGATTTGTCTGTAATAAAAACAAAGAAAAAAAACCACCTTATCTAAGTAATGTATTATTTTTTTTGTAAAACAGCAGTTAGACACCACCTCCCCATGCAAGCAATACTCATATCATCTTAATAAATCACCCACTTGCTTATGAAAAAGCAAAAACAACAAAAATATGTGTCAAAAGTGCACCAGTTTTAGACAGACACATTTAATGGTTTTTAATGGCATTTGGAATCCCAAATCCAACCAATGTTTGTGCAGTGTTTCAATATCACATCAAGCCTACACTCGCATTCAAGGTGATGTTACGGTTGTCTTCTGGTTGCCATATGTGGGCCAGATGACATAGTAAGTGGGTCATTTCCCACATAGGAGTGGAAAAATACTGAGAAACTCTGTTCAAGTATAGGTAGTAAATGTTAATTAAAAGCTATTGTCTGTTGTCCTTTGGCTGCTCCCTGTTTGGGGTCATCACAGACGATCATCCGATCCGGATATTTAATTTTGGCACACGTTTCACACCGGATGCCCTTCCTTATGCAAACCCTCCATTTTATTTGAGCTTAGGATTAACACTGAGAGTTAACCTCTCGATGGCTCGGTTGGAATTGATCCCATGCCATGGTGGTTAAAGCACAGGATCCTGCCACTGAACACCCAGTGACCTTAACTAAGAACGGAGCCAAAAAGCTTCTTTTGTGAAAGTATATTGTGTGTTGTACTCCAACATTATGGGCACATCTTTAGCTTCGCAGTGTTTAGAAAGATGAATTGAAAAACCTTTCTATTATGAGTACTTTGGAATGTCAAAATGTGAGGTGTTTTCTTTTTTTTTCTTGCAAATTTATGTTAAGTCCAAGTTTTTTTCCCTTTAACTTCTGTCCTTAAGAGGCGCCACATCAGATGACGTGATCAGCATATTTAATTTGGCAGGCTTTACCCCAGATGCCCTTCCAGATGCAACCTTCTCATTTTACCCCCCCCCCCCCAGTCTGTTCCATGTCCAGGAATCAAACCCAAGTCCCAATCTACCAAGATTTTAAAGTACAATAATGAAGAAAAGCTGCTCAAATATTTTCCACTCCTGCCTAGTATTCATTTTTTTAATATATAGAATTTCAAAAAGTGTTATTTCACATTTTAAATCTACTCAAAACTCCTATCAAGCCTCCCAAAAGCACTCAGATCTTTCATAATAATAAAAAAAAAACATGAGTTTAAATAAGATGTGTCAATATTTATTGGTTGTTCTGTTCGTACTTCTGTTTCAATTACATAACTTATTTCAGCATTTTGTTTGTAACAACATATACACTTATTTAACAACCTGTTTAACACTTCCCTTTAAATCACAAGTGGTTTCCTTTCTAATACCATCAGCACACTGTATGGGGTCTTTCCTTAATTATAATCATCATTATTATATATACAATCAAGGTGATATGCAAGTTAAATTGGCAATTTGAAGAAAGAAAAAAAGAAAAGCTGAGTACACAAGAAATACTGAAATATTCCTACAGCAAGTGTGTTTAGAAAAGCAGGGAACTATTCTTTGTCTCGGTGAGTGGGGTAGCTTTGGTTGTAGTGGTAATACATTTTACTCAAGTGAGTGCTCATAAAAAAACAAGGCTTGAAATGGAGACGATTTAAGAAACATTCCCAGTGCTTAAAAATATTTATAAAAAAGAAAAAAAAAAAAAACCCTGACAAGCCAGGCGCATGAGTTAAAGAATAAATGACAATTTAGCGATATCTTAAACCACTGGTTCTGACAGTGATCTGAACTGACAGGTATCTACTGAACCTGGATCACTTTACAGCACCATATGAGAAGCCATATTAAATTTACTTTCCTGGTCCAATTATTCTACATTTTAACAGGAAATAAAACAGGAAATAATACTGCCAGGTTAGAGATTAAAAAACAAAACGGCAACATGACATTTATCATCTACATTTTTATGCCAAACCTTCACCAGGACATGATTTGTAATATTCTAGTCAAAAGTCTTACATGCAAAATTAAAAGCCTTCCTACAGGGCTTTGCCTAAATTGAACTCAAATTTGCTTTTGTCAAGTCTGCTGCAATTCATTTGCATCAAAGTCTTACCTCTGATTTAGCATTTTTATCTAGGGATTATCTCCTTAAAAACCCAATGCATGAACAGCATTCTAAAGACTCTAAGCATTCAAACCATTGACTGGAGTCATTTCTGTAATTGTACATGTGATCCAAGTGTAAATGAAGCCATCTGTCTAAGCAACATTTGCCAACCCAACCCTAACTTAATACATCATATCATAACACCCAAGGTCTATATCTGCCAAAGTTGAGGTCTTAATGAACATTTTGCCATCTTTTAATTTCACACATTTTCTAGGGATAAACAACTGAAAGCAAAAGATTCCAGAATCTGGATTTACAAACTGATCATCTTTTAAAGGAGCAGGTAAAGCCAAAACTCTCTCAAGTCTGTTCCTGGATTCATCCTGCACCACACAGTTTAACGTTTTCCTTTATGTTTCAGCAAATTCTTAATCAAATTGATCTGATTTCCATTTCTGAGTTTCTCAGCAATTAAATATACAACATCTAAGAAGAATCATCTAAGAAGCACAGGCTTAAAAACCATCTTCAAAGAAAACACTGAACTCCAGTCTCAGGAATATCCTACATAAAGATACACTGCATATATCCTAATTTAATTAAAAACAAACTAAATTTTTAAGTTGCGAAATCCAAAAGGAGAACTTTGTTGACGAGGGCAAAGGCTAAGACTGCTCGATGCAAATGTACTGCCAAAGAACTTACTTGATTATGTGAGTTCTGCTTATTTGAATAAAAAAAAAAAAGGCCAACTAGCAAACCCAGAAACGTCTGCAGAATTGGAAACATATTTAGTATCCGTGTCCAATCTTATCTGGAAAGTGCTGATGTGGGTGCAGGTTTTCATTTCAACCAAGCACAAGCTACACCTGAGTCTCCTGAAAGCCAAGATCATCTGATTGGAATGAAATTGATTGGAATGAAACCCTTCACCTGCACCGGGCCCGTTGCAGATAAGATAAAGACACCACTGCGGTGCATGGACAGTCCAAACTATATCCCAAATCAATATGGCGACATGTAAACTATAAAATTCAGTTTGCATGTACAATACCAGTTGTGTTTTGCAACCAAGCCTGAAAACAGTGCACGTAAACCTACAGTCTGAGAAAATTCTATCTCCTTAATGATTGTTTAAATGGGTAATGCTTATGGTGTTCTTAAAAAAAAAAGTTCTACTTAAGGAAACCCCTTTATTGTAGAGTTTTACAAAGAACTTCCCCGATGAAGAATTTCCTCAATAAGACAAAACCCTTTAATACAGTAGTTCTCCAAGTAGAGTCAAAGAAGCACAGGCAGGGTCTATAATTTACTAACACTGATAAAAATCACAACTCACATTTAGCACTGTTATGATATTTATGATTGAGTTTTAATAGATATTTGCAAGTCTGATATTTGCCTGAATTTTGTCAGTAAAAAGTTATCAGGAAAAAAGCTCTGGAGTTTCAGCAAATGAAGGAAATAATACTGTACATATGTAAATAATGTTGTACTTAAGTGTACTGGAGGGTGTACACTTCAGGGATTACAATAGGGTGCTTCTAGTGACCTTTTGTATCGTTTTAAAAGAAGTTAGCTTCATAATAGCAAAATCCGTTCGGCACTGCAAATTATAAAGGGAAATACTTTGTTTTGTACGATTTTACATAAAACTTTCAACAGGACTAAACACAACTAGTATCCTGAATGCATTCCTCAGTCTAATTTTATATGTAAACTTGACAGAAGTAATTAAACGAATTAAATAATGCAGTGAAAGAACCTAAACCACATTAAGACCATGCTGAAAATCCAGTATCCATTTGGTTGTTCCTGTCATGTTCCTTTCCTTGGTTTTAGAAATCGCTTCATCAGTGTCACATTATTTATTTTTTTATATATATATATATTTATCTAATGTTAACAGATCTAATCGATAGAAACGATGATTCATCGCTGTCAGGTGAGCACAATACACTACATACTGTATATTAATGCTGGCTTATTACAACGGTGCCAATACTTATCTTTTTCTCTTTTTTTTTTAAATATATATTTCATTAGAAGAAACATAAACTAGCCATTATTATTATATCTAGCTAAAAAAAATGAAGGTTTTGTAGTCTTTGATTAAGCATCCTGTCTGGAATAAAGATATGGAAAATCTCTAATATTTTGTCACTATAAATAAATAAATAAAAAAAAAAAAAAAAAAAAGATATCAACAAATCTTCTAAGCTATATGCAGACTTCTCCTACTCTAATGGCAAAGGTCAGGCTGTGCAGAAATAATGTTTTTGGAAAAAAACAAAACAAAAAAAACCTGTAATCCATTATGCCTTGCTGCAGCGTAAAGGGGTTTTTGCAAAGTCAAAAGACTAAAACCTGAACACCGGAGGTTCAATATTTACTCTAATGAAAGCGTTAATGTATTTGTACGACACGGTTAATAGCCACACGCCGTTCTATTTCTCCGTTCCAATCCTGAGCTTTGCACTTGGTGATTTGGAAACCCGAAATATGAAAAGCCCTCAGTGCCCTACAACACCGCTCTGACTACATGAAGCACATACAGAATATTCACAGCAGTCTTTACATTTGTATTCATGTCACAATTAATTCCCGATGTCCTACTCTTACAGCTGAAGTGTATTTACAGGTTTAAATTGGCACTTAACAATTACATATGGATGTCTTCCATTAGCTGTTTGATTCAAAAATATCCCTTTAAATGCTGTCTCAGATGCTTTGCACCTTGCATCTTACATCTCTTTCAACATTTGTTGGACTTTTTTTTTTTTTTTTTTTTTAAATATATATACTCCAGTTGTGGGAACTGGGTGATCTTCCTCCCCAGTGTTCAGGCCTTGATGTTTGCTCATTGCTAGGAGAAAAAAAAAAAGCCTTTTAGTCCAGCGAAAGAAGTGGCTGCATGTTCTCCTCCTCGCTTTTGATCTTTTCTGGTCGTTTAAGAACTCCAGGCTCCACCACAGACTGAGACCTGCACATATGAATAAAATATGATCAGTATCAGAAGAAACAGTTTCATTTTTTTTTGTTGGTTTAGGTTACTGCCTGAGGTTCAGGGTGGCATTTTAAATGTAACATGAATGATAGATTTATATTAATAGATTTGTTGTAACCTAAGATCTAAGTAATCTAAGAAAAAAAAGTGCCATTCATTTACAGCAACAAAAAGGTTTTTGTCCATGAGAGTCTTTGCACTCTTCTTCCTTTTCCCCCTTTTGCAGCGTGCCATTTTTAAGTACAACAACAACGATAAATCACTGCGGTATAAAATCCTATTCATAAGATATTACATCATCATGAACAATCATGTAGCTTGAAATGATGAGATAACAACTTGAATTAAAGATAATTACAATCTGACATTTCTGCATATCAATAAATAATGAGATAACTCAAGATATTTATAGGATATCTTGAGATATCTTGAAAATGAGATATGTCAAAATTGTGACATTTAAAAATGACATTATTGTAAACTAACAAGATAAGAAAGTTAAATAAAGACATACTATCTTGAAATAACGAGATAATAATACAAGTTAATGTGTCGAAATAATGAGATAACTCAAAATATTTACAAAATATCTTAAAATGGGATATTATAAAAAATAGTGACATTTAAAAATAATGAGATATTAAATAAAAAATCATTTCAGTATTTTGAACGGATAAGTTATGAAATCGAAAACAATGAAAGACTATCTTGAAATAATGAGATAATACCTAAAAATGAAGACAATTACAAGTTAATACGTCAAAATGAGATACGAGATAACTTGAGATATTCATGAACTGTCTCATAATATGAATGAGATATTTTAAATACATATATGAGATATTAAGTCAGAATAAATCAAATTGTGAGATAGTAAATTTTATATAGCTCACAAAGGAATAATAATAGATATAAGCCATATTTTATACTGCGTAAGAACTTTATAACAGCAGGACATCATTACAACATGCACTTTCAAAATGAATGCACTTACTGCAGATTGAACCCAGATAGGTCATTTCAAATAATGTCCATAATGACCATAACCCTGCCCTACTTCGGATTTATTCTTCTGAAGCAGAGGCATAAGCCAAGACACAACACTAACATTCATCCTGCAGAAATCT
Source organism: Hemibagrus wyckioides (assembly GCF_019097595.1). Lineage (NCBI taxonomy): Eukaryota > Metazoa > Chordata > Actinopteri > Siluriformes > Bagridae > Hemibagrus > Hemibagrus wyckioides. Next base: position 6,759,544 of record NC_080734.1, on the reverse strand, counting down.
GGGGCAGGTCACTGGGAAAGACGCAATTAACTGGGTGATACTGCTACTAGATATAATGATGATAATCCAAGCAAAGCACAGGGTTTAGGGAGTTGATGTAGTTTGTAGTATGTTATTTGTTAACTGTAATCAAATTTGATCTTTTACTCTGTCCTTGTTATTACACCTGTGTGTCGTTTTGTGCTTGATAACTTTTTTAAGGATCCAAATATGAGAAATGCTATACCCTGAAATATTTTGTTTAAATATGTGGCACATTACTGAGTAGTCAGAAATGGGAAATAAAAAAAAATATAAAATGATGAAGAGGTTAAAATATTAAACAATATGATATGTCAAAATGGTGAGATTATTTTAGCTATTAAGGAGCTATTAAGGTGGAAGGAATAAAAGAAACATATATCGAAACAGATTTTTTAAAAATGTCATGTTTCTGTAATTGACATGCTCAGTAGCTAGAAAAGCAGAAGTATCAAAATAGAGGAGTCTAATTGTAGTCATGTTGCAGGAGCAGTACCAGAAAAGAAAGATGTAAACTTTCACTGTTGAGCTGTAATGGACGCAAGCTGTTGTTTTCTGAGACTAGAGGAGTCACTGAGCCTCCGGCTGTAGGATTACCGAGCAGCAGCGGAGGCAGAAGTCAGATTGATGCTAAAGGGAAAGCTTCATCGCATGTATTCATGCTCCAGAGAGCAGCTTGCAGCAGCAGTGTATCACTCACTAAAGGAGGCACACGACAGCGTCTTTTTGTCTTAACCTGTTTTCATGGACCAGTAACTCAAAAAAGCCCTGAAGGCAATCGGTAAGAGAGTGAACTGGAACTTCTAGACTTGTAAATGTGACCTAATCTAGCAGGTAACTACAACACAGTGATAAAGACAGACGTATAGTTTACGACCTTAGCAATGCAGGGAACAAGAACGGAAAACACTGCTCTCAGAGCGCACAGGTTTTTTTGAACTAACTGCTTCTCATTTGCAGCTTTTAGTAAGCGACTCGCTGATGTGCCCTCGTGCAATCTTCCGAATGCAAATAAATTGTGTGTTTCTTCGCCTTTGATATCAAATGAGCCGATGTAATTAGCGCCGTTCCTTAATGTTGAGCAAATAGATTTCAGATGAAATTAATTTAAGTCTTCTTTTAAAGCAAAATGCTGCTTCAGTCATTACTCATACTTCTCACCATACTCTCACCACACACACACACACACACACCAAATGATATCATCTCCATCTAACTCACTGTAATTCAATTTGGAGCAACACCAAAGAAATTCCTTAACAACTTAGGGAATATATATAATGTTACTCTTACTCCAACCCTCGTGTTTAGCGGTGGGCCTATTGGCATAGGGTTCTAGGCAGCCTGGACATCATCTAAAAGTAGGGCACTACTTTATCTAGCCTTCAGTAGCATCTCTGAGCCATCTGGTAATACAGTGTCTTTAAATTGCTTTACATTTGTAAGAGTGATGCACTAATCCGGTGTCCATGGCAGATTAGGAAATTTTTTTTTTTGTGGTCAAATTCCTATTCGTTTTGCACATTTTAAACAATAGATTTATATCCATTCTGAATTTGTGTTGGATAAAAAACTAGCCTTGTGTTAACACATTTTTAAAAATTATAATTACATGATCAGGTAATTTTCAGATTAGAATTACAGTACATTTCAGAATTCCTAAAGGGATCCATTAAGACTTCCCACTTCTGGATCTACATTTTTTTTTTCTGAAAACCTGGTCTCCTTTGTGTCTGAATTGAAAAGAAACTCTACATGCCCAAACAGAATGTCCAATGATTTTGAATCCAGTGTTTTTACAAATAAATCTGCACACTAGTTTAAATTGTATTTTTTTTTTAAGAAAAATTAGATTTCATGCATTATTCATTTTCTGCTCAATTGCATGAAGGGTACCAATAATTCTGTAGGTCAATGTAATTTATTAAAAATTCAGAAATGCGATCCAACTATTAATATATCTACATGTATCTTGAACAGCCAAAAGGAGATTGAAGCACTTTGCACCGAGCAGAAAAATCTGACCAGAGGAAGCAAAAATAATGAATGTTTCATGTGAGCTCGCTGCTGATCGGCCCAAAAACAGCGTCTTGGGTGAAGATACATATTGATTAGTTGTATGTTCTTCCTACAACTATCCTGCTCCTCTAGACATAACTTAGTTTTATTCCACTTATCACTGTCAGCTCCTTTAACCTCCCTGTGCATGGATTGGATTTTTGCCTCACTTGTAAGTCTCTTGTGATAGCAAAAAAATAAATCTAGTGCTTTATAATAAGGTTTAACTAATATTCCTTACTAAATTCATTAAAAAGCCAAAGGCTTTATTACCATAATAATTATTAAAGCATTCATTAATGTTTAAATACCACAATGGAAATGTTTATTATTATTTTATAATTATGCCGTGAGTAATGGCTACTGGTGTCTTCATTGCTTAATAGGTTTCCATAATTAACATTAGTTAATTAATTAACAAACCATGAGGAATATTAACTAAGTAACTGCCATCTAGAATGATTTGCTTATAGGAATATTATCAACAACAGGGTGATGTGATAAGTCCTAAAACAGCCCGAACTGCTTTAATCCTAATTCCCAAAACAATGCTATAATTTCTTTATTATAAAAGGCATCACAGGTGTATCAGATTCTAGTAACATTTAATGTTGTGAATCGTCTAAAAACAATATAAACAATTTCACACTTTTTTCTATACAAACTGTATGATTTATCCAGCATACAAGTCCCTGTGAATGATCCATTACTATAGAAATGATAACTGATAAAAGTTAATGACCGCATTAACTTAAATCTGTGATTTGTTTGCTGTAATAGAAACCAACACCATCTGAAAATCAGAACTGGTAACGCAACAGCACTATGGGGTAACTATTAACATTTAACCGCATAAACCTCTGACTAGTTCATTCTTCACTTTAATAATTACGTTTCTTTCACTGTAGCTACTAAATATAATGCTTTAAGATGAAAAATTGAACAATAATTTAAGAATTGTAATTGCATCGGTTATCGTCGCTCTAAAACTCACTTTTAACCTCAGATTTTCCGAATAAAGGGGCTGTTTGAAAAATTACCAGATAATTTTTAGATATCAAAAAACACATGGTCAACTATGTGACAAATTCAAACAGGTCAAAAAGTCTTTACATGCTGACAGTTTCTCACTAATGCTAAAGCATGGGACAAGCCGTTGTTTAAAGAGGTCACACTCTGTATTTAGTCAATCATGATTGTTGACGCTCCAAAAAGAAGAACATTAACACAGGGTTTAGGAATGTACAGTGTGATTACTAATAGCCAGGATTAATTGTTTACATTTACGGCATGTGCCCTTATCCAGTGCAACTTACATTTTATCTCATTTTTAATGTACATATACAACTGAGTAATTGAGGGTTACGGGCCTTGCTCAAGGGCCCAGCAGTGGCAGCTTGGTAGACTTGGGAATCAATCTCACAACCTTCTGACCAGTAATCCAACACCACTTAATCACTAAGCTACTACTTCTACTTTAAAACATGGGTGAAATATGAAATGTGGTATCACAGGATTACTTTTACCCAGAATTTAGAATTGTCCCGTGTGACAAGCCCTAATGAGTGTGAAACAAATGTGTTAAGAGGAACACACTGACCGTTTCATGCTTTTCGGGGACAGATCTTTCTCCAGGTCTTTAACAGAAAGGGTATAGGACTCAGGGCAGTAGTCAGTCTCCTCATCATAAGCGTGGTCAAGCAGAGTCCTGGCCCACGTGCCCATGTCATAGGGGGGCATCATGCCACCAAGCTCAGAGGGCAGAATCTCTGGCACGATCAGCTGGTGTAGACTGTTCAGATTGTTCCCATGCATAAAGATCTGGACAGCAACACAACAGGAAAACAAAGAGTTAATACCAATCTGCTTATCTTAGCCAATTCCATCATTCTATTGATCTGGATGCTAATCTGATTTGCTAATCTTTTCCTCTCCATTATATCCTTTTCACTCACCCTTTCACTCACCCTTTTTCTTGTTTTGTCCTTCAGGAAGGGTCGGATGACAGTGTACAGAGCGTGGATGTACCAGGGCTGGTTGACAAAATGGATGCCTCCGAACCTGGCTGGGAAGCTGTCCTGTATGGAGCAGAAAATAGAAAGGATTCTTTATTTGTGCTGTTCAAAGCTGAGTTATAACCCACAATGTACATAAGACTAAATCACAAATGATGATTTGTCCATGTACCATGAACAAAATTCTTGTTATGTAAAGCAGTGGCTTATTATACGCTTGCCTGGTTCATCCAACAGGGAGATATTTATCTGCACAGGACAGTAATTCCCATTAAAATATCTTGAAATCATTCATCCACTCATCTTTACTAAATTTTCATCTTGAAGAACGTCTTCAGCAATAACAAAAATGTTGATTACTTCGGGTAGCAAAGCGAGTCACAGGTTTATGTTAACTGCTTGTTAACCCTTTTTACCACTACACAGGCGTTCCAGTCTGCCTGAGGAAATTGACTTATGGGACTTTATAATCTTTATATAATCAAATGAATTATTTTATCACCACAAGTCTGATAAAAAATGAGTCAGGACTTTCTTTTTCCTCTGTTGGATAACCTTACACAGAATTTTAATAGTTGAAGATAACACCTTCATATTTTAGATACTTATGAACAAGCCCTTTGGGCTTGATATCACCATTTACTTTGAAGATAGAAACATTTGTGTGAAAAAGAAACTTTGTTTTGGGTTTTGGCCTACTTTCATATGAGTCACTAAGCACCACTGTGGATTGTGACATGACAAAGAAATTCAGTGATGAACATGAGCACAAAAAAACAGTCACATATTCCATTTTTTGATCTCTGGGAAAAAGAGTTTGCTTCTAATAACTCATTCTTAGTAACTTGTTTAATGTAATAATATATGGGTTACAAAAATAATAATTTACCAAGGATATATAATATATAATTATTTATTTAGTGAAGCCTTCTGTATAAATACTTTAGATAACATTTATGAAAGAGATCTCCAGTTTCAGTGCTTTGTAATAGTCAGTACATCTTCCAACACAGGAAAGACTTCAGACTAGGACATCAAGCTACATTTTTTTTTTGCCTTACTAACTTCTAGAGAGAGAAGCTGGTGAGGAAATAATCTTATTTCATGTACATTCCACAACATTAAAAAGCATCAAATCGCAACAGTACCATCCCCTCCAAAACTATTGGAACGCCACGGCCAGTTATTTTATTTCTGCTACGAACTGTAGATGTTTGGGTTTGATTTCAAAAAGAATTTGAGATGAAAGAACAGAATTTCAGTATTATATAATCAATATTTACATCTAGTTATGTTTAAAAACAATTAAAATGGTCTTCAAAAATATTGGAACACATGACTGAAAGGGTTTCTTACTGCCCAGTCGTGCCCTGTTGGACCTTTGTTGGTAAAACAAAATTCATACCAGACAGAGAAAAGAGAGGATGACCTGTTATGGGTAAATTACCACAATTCTGATTCACACCAGGTCACATCACATTTCTTTTTCAGTGATTATTTTCCTAAAATGGCAGGCACCTAAGATGTTTATTTCTTACTTGTACTCATGTCTTTGCATAGAATTGTCATTTGACTGACCTGCACAGTCAGCAAAAAAGGTGAATCTCCGACACAAGTGTATATTTTATCATGTTTTTTTTTAAATGCTTCAATATTTGCTTCTATACTATGTACTGTTTTTTCTCTTTTTTCATCCCCCCCCCAAAGAATATATAATATGAATTCTCATGTTGAAATATTCAAAAATGTAAAAAAAAAAAAAGAATTCAATTACATGTTAAATCTAGGATCCTAAACGTTTCCTTGGTTTGTCCCTTTTTTCTTTTCACAAAATGTTTTTTCACAAAAGTACAATATTTCCGAGACCTAGGAACCTTAAAAGCCCAGTTCAGTACTGAATAATTACATGTAGAGAACCTAAACGTGACGCAGCACTTAATTTATACCTCAACATTTAAATTTAGAACCCACCAGTAAACCCACTGCGAAACAAGGCATAGCAAAAGACTCACATTTATAGTCATTTTAGTGTTAAGCAATTATGTGATCATTTGCAATATTAGGAAAATACCTATTGCCCTGGTCTGTTGCCATCTGGCGAGTGTAGTGTTAAAACAATCTCTGTGTTTCTTGCTTCCATGACAGCTGTTCTCTATTTAACTGTACACAATAACTAAGTAACCTGATTACTGGACCTGAAGCCAGATATCTTTATCAGATTTCTTAAAATCCAATAACAGCTTTAATCCAATCGGAGATATCGAAAGCATGACAATATGAATATAACTTCAGATGCAGGGATCATATTATTACTATGCATGCAAAAACACTAGTCATGCTTTTACAACACAGCTCCTTGTACTTCATATATTATATTATATTAGATATTTACTGAATTAAAGAAAAGGTTTTTGTTTCTGTGAAAAGTTTGTGCCAAAGACAAGCTGTTCGTTTTGAGGTATTTGTGACTTGTGAGCTTTATGAGCAGTGTGAGCGTAGTGTTGCTGTTGGTGGAGAACAGATGTGCGGATTAGGATTTGATGCTGGAGGCTGACTGAAAATCCCTTTGGCACCAACTTCCAAATGAGAGAGAACATAAAGTCTGGACAGAACTCTAGAGGAGGGCCACAAAGCATTACCCAACACACTACATTACAATACATTTCCAACCCTACAATAGATTTCCCTTCTGAGACCCAAAAGTAAAAAGTAGAGCTGAAGACATATAATGCTGAAATACATCATATGTATCTGTTGCTCAGAAAAGCAGAAGGGACTAAAGTGTAGGAGTTCATATAAACCTATGGATTGGTTAAACTTGAAAATAAACCCGTTAAACATGCCATATGTTACTGTCCAAAAAATTAAAAGAGTACTATGTTCTACAAGATGCTTGTTTTCCTTTACGTATGCGGTTATAGGAAAATAATAAAAACCGCAGTAATGTAATAAAGCCTGATGCAAAGCACATGAAACTTGGCCATTTTTTCAATAACAAAACATCCTGAAGTGTTTTATTCCTCTTATTCTTCCACAGCATTTTGCAAATAATTATTTTATTTATTTATAGCAATTCAGTGTTAGGGAATTATCAGTTGTTATAGCAGCTGTATACTGTCGTTAGCTCACTTCCTTCTTTTTTCACTTTTTTTTTAATTAATAAGACAAAAACAACCACAAATACTACAAATCACAAGGCCTGTTGTCCTAAAGACTTTCATACTGTGTGAAAATGAAAGTCATTTTCAGAACTGTTAAAGAAACCTTTCATCCAATCAGATTCAAGAACAGTGCTGTGGATAAAAGAGCTTACATGGTTATGCTTATTAGGTTTCCCTCATATTTAAGAATATGCGCAAGTCAAGAATTATTGGCACCCTTATATAGCCAAAATTTATAATCATGAAACAACAATGCCCATCAGTGGCAGCTTGGTAGTGCTGGGGCTTAAACCCCAATCTACAACCCAGAGCCTTAACCACTTTAGCTACCACCGGCCTAAATATATGCATTAATGCTACATTAAAAGAAATTATAATGATTAATAATTGTAACACATTTGATCTAATTGATCTAACATTTGAATAATTGAACACTAATTGTCATTGGACACGCTGCTCCTAGTCAGTGATTTATTTCCCATGAGTAGAACTTTTAGAAGTGAAATGCTTCTTTTTTGCCCTGGGATTTCTATGAGGCATAAGGAAATTTCTAGAGAACTGACCCCCTTTTTTTATTAATAGCATTAACCACATAGTGGAGTATGAGGCTAGAGGGCAACTTCCATAGACATGAGTGAATGAACCGAGTTTGGCCAGATGGAACGATGATGGATATAAAGTGCTCTCACAAAAAGAAAATTTCAAGCCAAGAAACACTCATTTACTCTGTTTTGCTTTCTACAATGGCTCCACTATTTGCTTTACTGTTTACTCATTTTTTTTCTGTATGTACAAATTGTAACTATATGTCTGAATATCACATGTGAGTGAGGATATAATTCATTCAATCATCTCCAATTAAGCACTTTATCCTGGACAGAATGGAGGTGGATCTGTAGCCCATCCCTGGATCTTGGGGTGTGTGGAAGGAATACACTGTGGCTGGTGTTTTTCACCACACACATGCACACACTTATACAGAGCTAGGGGCAATTTATAGAGGAAAGTTTCAATTTCACCAAGTCAGAAGAAACGTAGATTGACAGGAAAAACATTCAAAATTCGACACTAGCAAATCTGGAAATTCTGAGGAGTCACCAAGTTAAAAGAAACCCAAATGAAAGCGAGGAGAATGTGCATAGCTTTACACAGAGAGCAACCAGAGCTCAGGATATAACCCCTAGAGATATAATAGAGATATCAGCCTGGAGATGTAATGTTTTACCCAAAGCAGACATACTAATAGGAACATCAGCACACCAACACAAGCAGTAGGTCATGAAAATAACTGAAGCACTGCAGGTGTTTTAGGTGCACTTGGCAGATTCGGCCCGTTAAGATAAACGGTTTGACTGTGCTGCACAGCGAAGCGAAAGATAAACATAACCTGAATTTAGCACCTCCATTTTCCAGCCAGCCAAATAATTACTCTACCTCCAGCCTCTTAGTCCCAGTTATGTCATGTGCCATTTCTCCAGCATTCTGCTGTTCTGGTGGCAGACTGAACATCCAGATGGGCCATGAACACTGTCATGTCATCGCTGAGACAGCCTTGATTCATGTAAACTGCAGCAAGTTTTAATCCACTCTCTGAAAACTTCTCTGTCTCTCTTCACTTTCTTCTTCTGTGGTAGAAGAAAATGACACATTACCCATTTTCATTCCCACTGCACAAAGTTATGCAAGGAAATGTTATGAACTTAATTGACGTGTTTGATGCCATTCGCTTTGTAGCACCCGATTAGAAAAAAATTCAGAGTTGTTACACCTTTATACCTTTGAAAATAAATACAACTATTACTAGCTTATGGGCCACAATGCCGCTGATCCACCGAAGGTTGAACCCAGTCTTTTATATAAGTTCAGATGAAAAAGTAATGTTTTCTGCATATTGAATAACATTTCTAGACGTCTCGTTGCGCTAATAAAGTTACGTGTGAAGTTTAGACCTCAAAGGTCAGTATGTTTTTGCTTCTACTAGTGTTGCGTCTAGACCGTTTCAAGGTTGTGTCTAGAACAAACCTTTTAAAACAATCTTGTGCTGTTGAAACCAAAACAACCAATTGACAGAAACTAAAATGAGATGTAACAGGGTGGATTACAAGCAAGTGGTAATTAAAAAGAAATTTAATCAACGGGATTAAATATAGTTGACAAAAATTGAAATACATGTTTGATAGTAGAATATTGTCATACCGCTGACATCTTTGCAAATTTGTTTTGATTTAATAATCTAACAATCTAGGTTTCACCCACATTAAGCTTGCCAGCCATTAAAATAGCACAGTAATAATAATAATAATAATAATAATAATAATAATAATAATAATAATAATAATAATAAAACAGACCAAAACTAGGAAAGCTGTTATTTTTTAAAATACTGAAGGGTCCAATAAACCAAAGATTATTTATTTATTGATTATTTATTTTTATTTAACATTGCTTTCATAAGGCATTTCATACAAGTGTATATAGATGTGTATTGACAATGACACACAATGTGAATTTCAGTAGTGAAAAATATAGAGAAATATTGTGGTTATACTTATTCTGATCCTAGCACTGAACTTACTGAGTATTGCCAATGATTTTAGGGATGAAACTGTAGGATGTATGAATCTATGTTAAATAATTTAGCCCCATCTTCTAGTTCATACCATTCTATGTACCTAACTCTAACTTTAACCCTGCTTAAAATCTTTGGTGGTGCAATTATGCTTGAATACACAAGTGTTTAATATAATTCCCCTTAAGACATGTTTTTTTTTTACAGCAAATAATCAGATGTAGATGTGAATGACAAAAATGCAATCTAACACTGATGTCTTTTTATCTTTGAAAGACAGACGGGATTATCCCAGCTTGCCCATTTATATTCGCTGCCCTTTGTATAAGCAGAGAAGTCAGAAGATAATTGAGATATAAATACTCACTCAATCACTTATCAGTAATCGCTTTATCCTGATCAGAGAGAGATTTGAATATTGATGTGCAATTTTGCCATTAACGCTTTACTACCCATGCGTCAGATGTAACTCTGAACAAAGCTCTTTGTTGCTCTCATCTCTTAATGGTGCACAGATTAGATAATCAACATAATGCAGGAGGCTAGGATGAGTTATTTTTGGAATCACCATCAAAAGCCTGGTCCATCTGTCCATCTGAGTTGATCTATAAGATCATACAGACTTTTGATGGATTATAATAGTTGTAGTCAAAGCTAAAGCCCTGTTTGATGCTATTCATTCATTATTTATTCTTTATGAAGAACGTTACTTCAAAACTAGGCCATTTGTTGCTTTACTGCAGCCATTTTCTACACCTTTAGAGTTGAATCTCAGATGCAGTTTAGCGATCATTCTTTCAGATGTCCTTTTAACATCTGAACACACAAATTTGGTCAACCTTTGGCTAGTTTAACATCTCAAGATTTAATTAAGAATAAAAATTGATCAATGGATCTTTTCATCTGTGTACACAGGTAGTATATTCTAATATATCCCTGTCATCAGACATATGATATTCTCTAAACACTAACACACACACACACACACACAATCCAGACCTTATCAATCTGTGGTGGTTGAGTGACATGAGTGTGTTTCTTTCAGTGAACACAGCCCATCTGGAGGGTGCATAGCATGGCGGTTGGACAGGTTGCCAGGGAAACTCGGCATGGGGTGGGATGAAGAAGATCGGTCAGCTCTGATTGGCTGCCAAGCGTGGGTTATTTCTCAGGACTAAGATAGACAAAAGGCAAGTCCAAGACACTGAAGGAAACAACAGAGGCCTGTAGGAACAAAAGAGGTGCTCCGTGAGAGACAGCCTCACGCTCTCTCTTTACTCCATTTGTCTGACAAGCATTCGTCGGCTTATTGCTTTTGCTAAAAAACAGCCATTTTCTACGCCTGCAGCATGTGCTCCTTTTAGGACCCCATATAGCGATGCAACATGTACTACAGCGGGTTTCCCATGGGGTCCTTTTAAAACACCATCCTTGCCAATTTAAACAATTCTCTCTCCAGATTTAAACATTTTCATCATGGGTGTAAATTTGTAGCTGAAAAAACTTCAGCATTCATTTCATTCATAATGTAGATATGTCATTTCCTTACATATCCTACGTATTTCCAACAGCACTGCTCTCACTGAGGTAAATTTAGACTGGAAAAAAAGCACAGAAAGCCCCAGCGCAAAGCCGAGCTGTGGTTGGTGGATGATTGATCATGCGTTAGATTCAGGCGTGGGCGTGCTGCTGGAAGAGCCCTGTGACTAAAATCACGTATGTGCTCCAGCTCCCAAACAAGTCACCATAATCACACAACAACTCAAAGAAAAATTATAACAATGACATAAAACAATGACGCAAACACGTCTACTTTAACATGCCGTGTTATGGAAAGCAGCTTTATCGTGAAATGCTTTGCAAAGAGAAACATTAGATTCAGTCCATCTGCTTGTATTCAACAGAAAAGACAATATGTGACTGGGGGTAAATGGTGAAATATTATCTTCTGCTTAAGAGGGGAGGAGGAATATAGACTCTTTAGGATAATTTAGGAAAATAAAAGATATAATGCAATAAAACCTTTATCTTTATAAAGTTTTACTGAGCATAGTAATTATTGTCTTGCATCCATAATACATAATAATTTCCTGAAGGAATATTAAGGTATCGACTAAATCAGTGATTTAATATATTGATTTAAAAATATGTACAATAAAACCTCTACAGCACTAACCCTGTCTTGTCCGAGCATTACACTTTACCTTGAAATACAGTCATTAATATACTTCATAAATCCTAATATTTTTGCCTAAATGTATGAATCCATTTAAAATCTCATGCTTGAAACATCCTCTTCCATGAGATATCCATTATGTGCTGTAAAATATATATATATATATATATATATATATATATATATATATATATGTATATATTGTATTAGACACACTCAAACCTGTTACATGAACACATTCACGTTCAACAGGAAGTTGCCTCATCTGGATTTAATGAAGATCATGTGAAGAAGAAAAGTGAATTCTCTCTATCCTTTTTCTTTATTTTTAATATCTGATGAGGTCATTTAGAAAATTCACAGCTTGAGGGTGAACTTTTCATAGAAAACGTCTATAAAAAGTATATATATCATTCAAATGACCTTAACATTCTCCTGCTGTTAGTGTTGATACTACTTTGCACAACATATTGTATATTTGCTAGTTCCATGCTAAATTAAATTGCAATTTATTGGCAAAATCCAGCCAAGTAAGCTTGGGGGAAAAATATTGTATGTGAATAATTTATTTTTATTATTTGAATGTTTAGAAATGCATGTTATCTCAGATGTTAGGTGTTCAAATGAATAAATAAATAAATAAATAAATAAATAAATAATTGATAATGAAGAAATGAATTAATAAATAGTAATAATAATAATAATAATAATAATAATAATGTTTCATCTTTTTTTAAAAATTACTGCCGCTAAATGTCACCCCAATCATGGAGTCATTCATGTGCTAAAGCTAACAGGAAGTACATACATCTGTTATCTTTTTCCTTCCCATTCCATGTGTCAGTAATACTAATATATATGAACACAGACACGCATGTTTTCTTTCACAGCAGGAATGCCACACGACACATGACAGAGATGACATCGCTACTCAAGGCTGATCTGTTAAACGCATATGTGCTAGTAATGAGCAAGCACAGATTTGTCCGATTTCATCAAATCGCATCAAAATACTTGCTTGCGTGTGCTGTCATGCGGTGTCACATGACCTTCCAACTTCTTCCAAAACTTACGAAATTTGACAAACTTAATAGCACATTGTGGATGCTGACATGTACAGGAGTACTTCACCATCATTTCTACGCATCGCCTTTGTTTTCCTTTCAAACGACTACAAAAGCAGCGTCCCACTCAATCGGTGAATGACGCATTCTGGAGGCAAGATGCTAATGGCAACGATCAATTATTCACCAGCTAATCTGTCTGAAGAGGCGCTGGAATGTGGAATGGGCTCATCATGGGCCGGCATTAAAATTCAGTCAACAGGCTTCACTTGAAGCTGTCTGCATGGCAAATCAGATCTCACCCTCCCTTGTCTGAGGGGAAAAAAGCAATATACTTACGAAAATAATCACGTATATATCTCGCGTGCAAACAAAGTGCAATCATGTGGAAAAGTGGTATGACCTATGAAATCTGGAAAATTATGTCAGGAAAACACCACATGCCCGACATAAATTAACTGTATAAGAAATAAGAAGTGCAATGATACAGCTAACAGTGTCAGGTCCGATATCCACGCTAACATGCTAATTAAAGGGGGTAATACAATTTGTGACGCTATTAAACAAGATGAAGTCACAGCTCTGTGAAAATATCAAAAGAAGGTCCTATGGTATGTTCCTAAAATATCTTAAACATTCTACAAAATTCACTGCTACAAGCAAATGCTGGCTAGTTACGAACAAAATGTCTACATACAACCCAAGGTCAAAAGAGAGGCAATAAAAAAAAAGAAGAAACTGAAGAAAGTAGATTTCTGATGTGGAACAAAACGCTTTTCTTCTGTATCTTTACTCGATCTGAAAAACTGACTAGCTAACAATATAAAGAATGAACCTAGCTGTGCATGTATGTGTGTGTGTGTGTGTGTGTGTGTGACATGTATGGAATGATGGAAATGCTATACAATATAAAAAAGCGAATGAGAAAAAAACGAACAAGAAAGCCTAACCTCAGCCTTGACATTAGAAGGCAGCTAAGAGTTTAAAACGCTTTCCATTTTATTCCTTTTTTATTGAAAATGTAAAGGATGCTATAACATGACACATCTCAAGCCTGATCTCATGACTTGGTGGACATTCTATGAGCGAGGGCAATGTGGATGGAGCACTATTACCTTTTTCTCCGTCCGGTTTTAGATACAGACAAAAATCAGTTTGTTTATATCAGCTCCAGTGCGACACGGTGCCACTTCTCAGGTTCACAAGTTCTCTCCATGTTCATATGGGTTTCTTCTGGGTTCTCTGGTTTCCTCCAATTCTCTACTTGACTGAATGTATGCATGGTGCCCTGTGATGGACCGGTGTCTCCCTCCTCACACTGAGTGTTCCTAAGTGTTCCCAAGACAGACTTCTCCATGACCTGAGTATACCTCCATAAACTACTTATTTAAGCCTCATGAAAACACCTTAATTTAAAATATTATTACACTGATGAGGAATTCTTTCTTCTGAATAACCCTGCTTCCGTCGGCGGGTTTCATGCTCATATTTACAGCGTGCAAAGCTGACATGATAAAAATACACTTGATTAAAAAATAAAGCATCATTAAGGCTTATTTTTGCTCTTACTATAAACATCAATGTCTGTTGTCTCTCACAAAATGAGGAACTCCATTTGATGTTTGGAATTAAGGCTTTGTGTCTGTTGTTTGTTTTGCACTTACGGGCCAGTGCACCATCCAAACTTTGACTTCGCGTTGTCTTTGACTGTGTAAAATCCTTTACTTTCTTCAAAGCTGTGTAAAGATTCATTGCTTCATATGGTAGTTAGTAGATCTCATTAAAACATCAATTTGATATTATTACTGTACAGTATATAATTTGTAAATATGGCATTTTCATATAAGTCCAAGCACCATTTACATGTGCAGTCCATGAGTTATCCACTCCAGTCTACTCTGAGAAAAAATACCACACTATACAGCTGTAACAAGTGTGTCCACTAATTCTGAACCTTTTCACTTTGTACTAACAACTGTAACAGGTGTAAGATTCTGTCAGAAGCCAAAAATACTACCCAGCTATGATAAGTAACCACAACGGCACAATAGACGTCCCTAATTGCTATGCAGACGACGTTTCCAAGCCTCAGAACATAAGGCCAACTCCTGTTCGTGTACCTCACACAGAGAATAGCTAATGCCCTTTACCAGACTGACTTCCTCCGTCTCAAGCGCCTGCTTGAGACACAACATTACTATGCAATTCAAATGGCTCGTAGGTTGTTAAATAAACAGAGCGGCCAAGAAAAGACGTATAGGTCTTAAAAAAAAAAAAAACGTGAAATCTTTCTCATGACTGGTAAAACTATCCAACCTGAGCAGTGAGCAAAAAGGAGTAAAAAGCTGAAATGTTTTCATTTCTTCGCACTATCTTTATCAGTACATTGGGATTACAGCCATTTACTTCTCATAGCTGTATCTTTAATACCATAAGCTTTTTTTTAGAATAAATCCAACATCTTGCATTCTCAAATGAGATCATTGTAAACGAATCATTTGTAGAACTGTGAAGAATATATGTAACCAAAGAATCATACATGCAGGATAAATAAATGTAGATTATTTTTGTATTACATCACAGCTCTGGTGCATCATTGTGTCTACTGTTTAACGAGTCCAAGTGGCAGGTGGTATAAATAATCCTTAATGCTACAGCAACATATGAAAGTTGATTATGTTCACAGGCTTATTCGTACACATCCAGTATAACAGCTTGAAGCTTTCCAAACATAAGGATCCTAATCCCAGGACGAGGTTAGGAGTACAACAGGTAGTACTTACGAAAGGAAAAAACACTCAAGAGCATGCCTATTCTAGGTAAATAACCAAAACTCACTGGTTACCACACCAAAGTTCAGTATTTTCCAAAAACAGCCCATGGATAAGTATTTTACAGCTAAAGTCAAAGCTGCTGTTAAAGAAAATGAATCCATCACCATCTGACCAAACGGATTTGAGATTTCAACAGCGCTGTATAATAAAAACACACTTAAACTTTGAAAATCTGATTATCTTCATGATTAACCCAGAAGTGCTTAGGGTGCAATTGAGATGTCTGTACTGTTACCTGTAAGCCCTCGATGGCCAATCTCAGCATGCTTGGGGTGAGTTTAGAAGCTTGCTTGAATGTGAAATTACTCCAGTCGATGATCAACACAAATCCATTCACTTGGAGCTCTGGGTCTTCAATCATGGCCTCCAGCGACAACAAAATGGCTCGCAGTATATCCACAAAGGTGTACCTGGGGTGTAACATATATCAGGTTTCAGACTGAAAAAGCAAACAACATTATCACTGCATGTGGAAAACAGAGAAAAGCATTTTCCACCACACTTTTTGATTACATTGTCCAGAACGTATCATCTTTGTCCAGCATCCTGAGGCACAGCAATACATCAGTAAAATATGACAGGCTTCAGCAGTACAGTACTGTATTTCGTCTGGCAAAGAAAATAAACAAGAATAAAAAGGAAAGGATGAAGACGACGTCACTTTTTAGCGGCACTCAAATCAATCAGGCTAATTGAGGCCCATCTTAACCCGCTTTGTACTTCACTCATGTTTTTGAAAAGGATGCAGACTTTGCTACTCTCTGAGGCAATGTTGTGACTAGTTTGGATTCAAAGGCCCTTTAGACTCAAGTGAGGCACTGTGTGCACTTCTGAGTCTAATGAGCCAGGATTCATTAGATTCCTTTCCATCCTTTTTGCTACAAAAGTCCACTTTTTTATTCAAGTCCACACAGTAGGCTGTGGTAATTAAGTTAACAAAATATAAATGCTGTTGAGGACTTTTATGATTGTCTTTTTTTTGCCCTAAAATGCTTGCGTTATATTTATATGTGCTATATTTGGACAGGGTTTTCTGGTACAACGATGTCAAGATATGACTTGCAGTATGACTAAAAACAGGCTTGCATTTCACTGAATTTTTCATTTCTCCAATTAAACCATGATTTATCGGACAACAAATGAAAACTTACTTGGAATCTCTGAATTTCCAATCTCTCGCTAACCCTCTGGCCAGGATGTTTACAGAACACAATAATAACTTATTGGTGTGGTTTGCTAAAGTGTTTATTTATACAGTAAACTGCAGGGTTTTGTAATACCAGCATTGCAAAATCACAAATGCTGCAATAATAATGAATGTTATATCATGCAATCTTACTAGCCAGCTCCAGTAAGTGAGAGCCAATTCTCTGTGCAGTTTATAGTTTTCTCTGTTCACGATAAACCTGATCCAGATCATTAACAACTTGATCAAATCTGATAGTGTTATTACTGATATAACTAGATACTGTGCAGAACAAGATGGGATTTGAGAACATCTCTGTTAAAGTAAATTTAAATAAAATGTAATTTATAGAACAATAAAAATGTCTTGCTGAAGGAAAACTCACAAGAACATTCTTTGTGACCATTAAAGAATATATATGTCTGTCTCCACAACCTACACAGTAAACTTAGATACATTTCTATATTGTGAATATCTTTCCTTGTGTCATTTTTTTTTTTTTTTTTTTTTTACCATAATACCCAGTCCTAGATTGACCTATATCATAATAATAACATGTACATTTAATGTTAAGTTGAATAAAACATTTTAGCCCTAAAGAAACTTTACTTAACTTACTACAGCAGATCTTTGTTCTCAGTGCTGCAAAGTGTAGTGTAATGTAGTGTAATGTAGTAGTGCTGAAGGACAGCTCAAATGCTTCAGGCCTTTCCACACCATTAGCCCCATTATGGTTTCCAGATTCCAAGTGACTGTTACAGTTAACGCTATGTAAAACTTGCAAATTGGTAGCCATTCATGCAACCAGGTTTAAATGAAAGGTTACAGAGGTTAAGGTTAGGGTCAGTGTTTATATTGTTTCTTGTGAGCTCACCTGTTTAAAAATGAAGCTATGTAAAATCCAACCATCAAATAATTTTCTCCTGAGATTATGAGTTTTAATTAAACATATTATAATGCTTAATTATGAATATGTTTTAATGCAATGCTCGTTCAAGCATGATGCAATGCTTTTGGAATCTTGGCTTGGTCAGCTCAGGTTTGTTAATGTTCCTTACATTACAAAAAAATCCACTTTCAGAGGGAAAAGAGGTTTCTGTGTGTAGGAATGGTTTTGGCAGAGGGACATAAACAATCACCTTCGAGGATTGTTTTTTCTAAGATTTTGTGACACACTCAATATGAAGCCTAACAGACCTTTTAAAAAAGCAGACTGTTTTACTAAGCAGTGACAACTGAGCAGCTCGGTCAGCTGCCCAAAAACACAACCCAAGCTGGACAAACCTTAAGACCTTATCTTTAGCAGCTAGTAAATTGATCAATTAATGTTTGTGATTTTCTTATTGATTACTGTTGGGATGTTTTGTTTTAAAAAATGTGTCATAGTATATATGTGTAATTGGTAGAAGATACCAGCTGGTAAAGGTGGTCTACCAGCTTGACAAGCTCAGCCTGTGCTTTGGTAGCTTTGGTCAGACCAGCTGGATTTTTCAACACGTTGGAAATAATCTGGCAACCCGCCCCAAATCCCATCATCACCTGCTCTGATCCCAGTTGGCAGCGAAGAGGACCAGAATCTTCCTGCCGTGTCGGTCCAGGTTAGACAGCACCCCAGGGAAACCGTCCTTGAGGGCCTGTTTGATGCCAGGCTCTGTGGCCTTCAGGTTCTTGAACATGTCCAGGTTCTGCTGCCGGTATTCGAAGTACTGGGCGAGCAGACGGAACGCCTCGAAGTGGTTGAACTTGCGGGCGCGCAGGAAGCGCAGAATAAAGGCGTCGTCCGTGCGCAAGAAGCCGATGTCGGGCCGCGTAATGATCATGTCCCGCACCTCCTGGATGTCCTGGTGCAAGGTGTCAGGGTTCTCCTTCAGCTCCGCCTTGGCCTTCTCCAGCGTCTCGGCGGATAGACCCGCCTGTAAATGAGTCATCGCGCCAGCACACTTACCGACACGAAGGAAAAAACAAGGGGTGATATCCTAGAATTTGTGGCTGCGTCCTAAATAAAACACCACTTTAGTGATGATCCCGTCCTGAGATCCCCCACACACACACGCGCACACACACACGCGCACGCACGCACGCACTCTTCGTGTAGGTTATTTCTCCCAAATCTGATTGTCACCGGTAAATAGGATGCCTTTGTGGGTTATAAAAAAAAAAGAAAGAAAGAAAAGAAAGAAAGAAAAAGCACGAATTTGCTGTACATTCATCCGGTCATATTTATCGATCGCGGTCCAAAACGCATATATACCCTAAAGGATCTGGATCTGTATCCGACTTCAGACAAAAAGCCCTTCGCTCATCAACATCAAGCCACATAAAAGATGGGAGGAAAAAATCAGCGATCACCATTAAAACGCGACTTTAATCTACACTACACTATTGTACCGCTAAGAAGTGGCCAGGCAATGCGGCACCCTGCAGCAGTAACTCCGCTCCCAAGTCTCCGTTTGCTCTGCATCTCAAATACAGCATGTGAAGATGGAAGTCATCGGGAATCAGCGCCTATGGAGCATCCCGGTGTTTTCCGCCTCCAGTCTCAGATTTCCACCATGTGTTTAGAGTCAGGATGATGGTTTGCGTCAGCGCTAATCTGACTGCTTTTGTTGCTGCTGCTGATGCTACTGCTGCTGGTGCTGGTGGTGGTGATGATGATGATGATGGTGACGATGATGTTGATGATGATGATGATTGTGAGTGTGAGGCTGAAAAAGAAAAAAAAATACCCATACGGCTGCGGTCACACAGTCCATCCATCCATCCAACCATCCAACACATGGGGGCGGGGCGGGAGGTGTGAGAAGAACAGGAGGAGGAGGAGGAAGAAGAGGAGGAGAAGAGGAACAATTGTCTCCTTATTCATAGCATCCTTTTAAAGCGCCTACTCAGAGGCAGTGCTTTTACAATGGAGCATGCAGCTTACCTTTACCTCCCCGTTTCCGACATTTAATCACTTTTAACTAAAGCCTGTGTGTGTGTGTGTGTGTGTGAGAGAGAGAGAGAGAGAGAGAGAGAGATGCTCCTGCTTGCTTGACCAGTCCATAATGATTTAAACATGCTTTGTAAACCCCTACAAATATGTAGAAGAGTGGACACAAAACAAGGTTGCCATATATTAAAAAAGACAGTGAGTATTCACATCATTCACGTTCACGTCTATCAAACCAGATATTCACAATAACAAGTGCACAAGGTTCTAGACGAGCAAATCCACCACTTTTTATTACATTTTGAAAATAAAGTTAAATTTAATGTTTTAAGGGTTCATAAAATGTTAATATTCAAGTAGTAACAGTGGCATTAAATTAATAATGAGGATAAATAATTAACTAAATACTACTACTACTACTACTACTAATAATAATAATAATAATAATAATAATAATAACAACAACAACAATAATAATATTTTTTATTATTATTATTATTATTATTATTATTATTATTATTATTATTATTATTATTATTATTTTTTTTATTATTATTATTATTTTTTATTATTATTATTATGCATACAGCTTTAGTTACTGCTTTATCCAGATCAGGGTGGTGATGGATCTGCAGCTCATCCTGGGAAAATGCCAAACACCATGCAAACACCTAGGGGCAACTTAGCAAAGCCAACCTACAAGCATGTTTTCGGGAGCTTAGAGGAAACCCACATGGACATGGGAAAAAAACATGTAAAGCTTCTTACTAACAGTAACCTGTAGTCAGGATTAAACTGAAGAAAGAAGGGAGTTTCCTCGGGATACTCCGATTTCCTCCTAGAGTCCAAAGATATGCATTGTGGGCTGATTGGCATTTATAAATTGTCTGTAGTGTGTGAATGGGTGTGTGTGATTATGCCCTGTGATAGACTGGCATCCAGTCCAGGGTGTCCCCTGCCTTGTGCCCCTAACTCACCTGGGATAGGCTTCAGGTTCTCCTTAATCCAGTAGGATAAGTATTAAAAGAATGGATAATAATAATAATAATAATAATAATAATAATAATAATAATAATAATAATATAGTGACCGCTTCCTTTGCAAAATTATTATTATTATCCCCCCAAAAAACAATACTTTTAATACTTTCAAAAAATTGAAGTTTTCAGTTGAAGTACCTCTTATTTTTAAGGTTCTATAATGCACCCTACATTCGCTAATACATGTACCACTAGAGTTTTCAAATAAAGTTACACCATTTTTAGCCATAGGGAAATAAATGCATTTAACCTATTTTCCTTAAAAGGTGCAAGGAAAGCAACTTCATTAACTAGGCTACAACCTTTTGCCAATCCCATCCACTCCATGCAGGGTATTGTGTATTCCTCTTTAGTGAGATCAGCAGGTTTGGACCTGCTCATTATTTGATGCAATGTTGCTTTCTTTCTGTAGGGAACGCAAATGTGATTACTATGTACTGTTCAACATAAGCTAGACAATATGGAGCCTAAAAGGGTCAGGTTTGCTTTATTATTCTCTCTGTGTAAGGTTTGGGACACACACACAAACACACACACCTACAAACTGGTGATTATGAACTACCATGTATGAAACATATGTACACGCACATACACATACACCAGGCCCCTGAATACTCACAGAGGCACTTGACAAAACACAGTCATTGCTCTCAAGCACCATCTGTGATGAGGAAGCTGCTCTCAGTGGATTGAGTATTCAGTAGCCATGGTTTCATATTCGTAATGAACCTGGTGGCATTGCATTCTGATGATGATTTCAGGGAAAAGCCTGCAGTGACCATTTAATAATCTCTCTCTCTCTCTCTCTCTCTCTCTCTCTCTCTCTCTCTTCATATACTTTTCAGATATTCAGTAAGGATTTTGATGGAGGCCATACACTTATATACTACTACTACTACTACTACTACTAATAATAATAATAATAATAATAATAATAATAATAATAATAATCACATTTGCCTCACACCAAGGAGGTTGATGGTTCAGTTCCCAACTCTGCCCTATGTTTGTGTTTCTATCTCAAAACTGTCCATACAGTGTGATTGGGTGTGTGAGTGTGTGTTTGATGTCTTGGGTGTTTCCTGATTTGTGTCCCATGTCCCCCATGCTCCAGCTTCCCTGGGTAGGATAAGTGGTACAGAAAATGGATGACTGGATAGTAATAATAATAATAATAATAATAATAATAAAATCTGTATACATTTCAATTCTCCATGTTTTTACAAGTTCAGCATGACAGGAGAATTTAAAAATAAAATAAAATTAGATGACAATTTACATAAGATTTTTCTTAATATCCAGTCAATAAACAATAATAGTCTCTACTTATATATTTATGCTTTATTTTATTTTGATTTCTGACGAATAGTTTTATTTGTATTCATTCATCCTTGCTCAGATCTTTTTCAAACATATACATTAATTGTATGATTATACATTCTGGACTTAATGCACACCCTGTATATTATTTTACTTAGTTGTTAATTCAAGACTTCACATACAACTTAATCCTAATCCGAGAGTTTTAAAAAAATCATTTGAATTTTTCTATCTGGAAAATTTATTTGTTTTTTGCTGTGTTTTTATGATGAAGTAAAAAAAAAAGAAAAAAAGAAGGGTAATGGTGCATCAGGAGATACAGCTGGCTGGTGTATTAGGATGTGGGGGCTGATATGCAGGGCGTTAAGGATAAGGCCACATGTAAATGGGGAGGTGCAGAGGGCACGGGGACACACAGCTGAGTCGTTTGAAAGAGAAGGGAGGGCTCCCTTGGGACACGGGGATGGAGGAACGATAATTACATTCGCTAAGGCCACTCAGGGAGATGCAGAGAAAATCCAATGAGTGGTTCTTCTTGCATTCAGAATTGCTTTTGTTGCAGAAGAGCAGCTGTCACTATAAACTGGGTCACTCAACCATTTTGGCTTCTATTTTTAAGGTTTTGGTCCTTGGGCTTTTAGGGAAAGATAAGGTTGATAACTTGGCAGGCAGTCACTTAGGGCTCTTAATTTCAGCACAGTGATATGGCTGATAGCATGAATGAAAACGTCAATCATCAAATGCCAACTCAAGGTTATTATGCACATGAATATTATTATTCCTGATTTTTTTTTTTTGTTCCTTTACAATTGCATATTGACTTCCAAAAAAAAAGAATCACGATATTTCGAATAAAGGAAATGTTATAGAATATTTCTCACTATGGGACTATTATATAACAAATGTTAACAAAGACCATTATTCCTAGACATAAACACTTTAGAAATAAACACCTGAAAAAGTTTGATAGAAAAAGTTTAATTTCCAGCATGAAATAAAAATGTAAAAAAAAATTCTAATAAAATAGTACTTAAATTTGACAATATTTAGAAAATATTTGCAATAGAAAGAATTATGTTGGAGATTTTGGTGCTTAATAATGGTATATATAAGTGTGATGTAATTTGATGTAAGGTTATCCCAACAGAGGGAACAACATCTCATACTGAAAACCAACCTGATGAGTCCTTACTCATCGTCAGACTTGCGGCCATAAAATAATTATTTTACTGATAAATGTTTGATAAGTCCATTTCCTTCACAGTAGCAGAGTGTGACTGTATACGGGTAAAAATAAATGTTTACCAATTTTAGCATGACTTAAAATATGTAGGGTTGTTGAGATAACAGAAAAAATAAATCAATAAGCTTCTTTCCTTCTCTCTCTTTTTAAATGCTTCACCTCTAAAATGGTTAACACAGTTAAAAACACTATAATATGCAATCAGATAGATTAAATTACACATGTTTTTAAATCTATATTAAAAATCATATTCATTGTCTATTCTCTTCAAGTGTTTCTTTTTTAATCCAACTTTGGACCACTAAGCAATTTCATCACACACTAGAAACTGTGTATTAGTGCACTCATCTGTGGTAACTGATGCACACCAACACCAACCTAACAAATTACACAAAAGCCTCAAGGGCCGAAATCTTGGAAAGTGAGCTGATTCTGATTCATATGTGTGAAAACTACTGCTCTCATCACCTTAAGCGTTACACCGAGAATCCGATAAAGAGCATGACGGTAAGAGCTTCCTCCTTCCAATGAGCACAAATGAGACACTTAGCTGTTTTTTTGTCTCCAGTCCGGTCATGCAGAATTCCTGAAAAGTAAGATTAATCTGTACATCATTCAGTAGGTTTGGTTTATTGGCAAGTCGAACATGGTCACTTTATATTTACACAGACCGTGACTTGATCAATGCCTCAACCAGTCAATCTGATTGATTCAGTATTGCTTTTTATTTTACCACAAGGTGTCGCTCTGGTACTTGTTTGAGTTCTACAGAGCTATTTTCAGTGCCATGATCCCTATATATACTGTATGTACATATGCATCTAAAACTCATCAAAACACGTCTTTCTCAAAGATAACAGGGTCGTGAAGAGAATCAAATTAAAATTTTAATTTTATATGTCACATACATAATCATACACAGTACAGCATGTAGTGAAAGGTTTTTGTTTTTGTTTTTTTTTGTTTACAATTTTTGTTCCTTTTTTTAAATACACCAATCAGACATACCTTTATGACCACCTGCCTAATATTGTGTTGTTCCCCCTTTTGCTGCTAAAACAGTCCTGACCCATCAAGGCATGGACTTCACTAGATCCCTGAAGGTGTGCTGTTGTATTTGGCACCAAGATGTTAGCAGCAGATCATTTAAGTCCTATAAGTTGTGAGGTGGGGCCTCTATTGATTGGACTTGTTTATCAAGCACATCATACAGATGCTCGATTAGATTGAGATCTGGGGAATTTGTAAGCCAAGTCAACACCTCAAACTGGTTGTTGTTTTCATCAAACCGTTCCTGAACCATTTTTGCTTTGTGGCACGGTGCATTATCCTGCTGAAAGAGGCCACAGCCATCAGGGAATACCGTTTCCATTAAAAGGTGAACATGGTCTGCAACATTGCTTAAGTAGGTGGTATGTGTCAAAGTTATATCCACATGGATTGCAGGACCCAAGGTTTCCCAACAGAACATTGCCCAAAGCATGACACTGCCTCCACTGGCTTGCCTTCTTCCCATAGTGCATCCTGGTGTCATGTGTTACCCCAGGTAAGCGACACACACGCACCCAGCCATGCACGTGATGTTAAAGAAAACATGATTCATCAGACCAGGCCACCTTTTTCCATTGCTCTGTGGTCCAGTTCTGATGCTCACATGCCCATTGTTGGTACTTTCAGCAGTGCACAGGGGTCAGCAAGGGCACCCTGACTGGTCTGCAGCTATGCAGCCCCATACGCAACAAACTGTGATGCACTGTGTATTCTGACACCTTTCTGTCAGAACCAGCATTACCTTCTTCAGCAATTTGAGCAACAGTAGCTATGACTCTGTTGCTGGTTCACCACTGTTACTTCCTTGGACCACTTGTGATAGATACTGACCACTGCAGACCGGGAACACCCCACAGGAGCTGCAGTTTTGGAGATGCTCCCACTGGGGTCTAGCCATCACAATTTGGTCCTTGTCAAACTCGTTTAAATCCTTACGCTTGTCCATTTTTCCTGCTTCTAACACATCAACTTTGAGGAGAAAATGTTAACTTGCTGCCTAATATATCCCACCCACTAACAGGTGCCATGATGAGGAGATAATTAGTCTTATTCACTTCACCTGTCAGTGCTCATAATGTTATGCCTGATCGGTGTATAGTCAGATTATATCAAAATACTATAAATAATATAAAATAATACTTATAAAAACGGTGTCAAAAAATGGAATCAACATAAAGATCAAATAAAAACAGAAATAAAATAGATGAGAATGTATACGGAATTATATAGAAATAAAGTGACATTTGCAATAAAGTAGTAATGAGCTTAACAGAAAAATAAATAGATGAAATATGTCATATTTGAAAGTATATGAAATACAGTGATATGAATTAATGAGTATGAACATGATGTCGCTATATATTGTTATTTACTACACCAAGTACACTCCTTCATGTTGAACATTATGGCTTCTTTCAGGAGGATAATGCTCTCTGCCACACTGTAGAAATTATTCAGGAATGGTTGGAGGAAACTGGAGTTCAAGGTGTTGTACACCAGATTCCCAAGATCTCAATCCAATCAAGCATCAGTGGGATGTGCTGGACAAACAAGTCTGACCCACGGTGCTAAAGTCTTGTTGCCAGATACCACAGCACACCGTTAGAGGTCTTGTTGAGTGTGTGTGTGTGTGTGTGTGTGTGTGTGGAGAGATCAAAATCGCGTACAGTATACGCGCAACAGTGCTCAAATAAAACCATCAACATTTACTTAATTCCTCTACACTCCGGGGGCAAGAAACATTTTGGGATAAAACATTCGGGGCTAGATTAAAATCATTCGGGTCTCGATCCCTAGAGATGCCCCTGTGTGTGTGTGTGTATATATATATGTACGTACCAAGAGTACCTTCAAAACCAAAACAAATTCATTGTGTGTCTGCGCACACTTGGCGAATAAAGCTGATTCTGATTTCTTTGATCGACTCTGTGGATGAATCTGAATCACTGAGAAATGACACTGAAGAGAAATGGCACTGAAGAGAAATGTCGTCTCTGTGTAAATATTTGCTTTCCTCTTTAAAACTTTAGCTTAATATTAGGTACAAATTGTGAGTAAACGGTGCACAATTTACATTTTCTAAGGCAAAAATTCGGATGAACAAAAATGAATCGGTTGAATCTTATCGACGTTCGATTCATTGAACCGACTCAGTAAATTGAATCAAACGTTCTATCGCTGTGTGTGGAGTGTTGTTTGAGGAAAACAAACAAACAAACGTGGGAACAATCCTTTACACAGTATCGTTTTTATATATTAAAAATATGAACTTAAATATAATTGTTAAATGATTCACATTTCTTTGATCGACTCTGTGGATGAATCTGAATCACTGAAACATGGCACTGAAGAGAAATGTGGGCTCTGTGTAAATATTTGATTTCCTCTTTGAACTCCTTTGGATTTTCCCCTTTGTAGGAATATTAGTGTCTCTGCACATGTCCTGTGTAGATAACAGAAGTATTGACACCCTTCATAAAAAAAACGAGCAGAAATTCATATACAGAAAGAATAATGTGTACACAATGGAAATATGAAAATATTTACACATTTTTTACATTTATTGGAACACATTGAAAACATTAGGTTGTGTGATTGTGAGAGAGAGAGAGAGAGACTGAACTGGACTGAATGTTTGCGGTCGTTCATGCTGGAAAAACTAGGAAGTGTTTTCTTACTAGCCGAGTTAGCAGTTTTAATCTTATTTGTTTCATTCCACATCAACAATCTGGACTAGATCCTTTACATAAAATCTAAATAAAAGAGGAAACACACCAAATACTTTTGCAAGGCACTGTATTACCCTGTTTTTGGAACCCAGGCCTCCTGCTATGTGCTATAACAGACCTGGGTGTGGTACTGAGTTGGTGTGATGCCTTAAGGTGATCCATGAAGCTGATTCCTCTCCTATTAGCCTTGTAACTCTGTGTAAAAGTCCAAAACTAAACAGAAATATTCTGTAAATATTTACTCCATCGACTAATATGTACGTACTGGACTTCTTGACATATTTGTAACTAATTCTATCTCACTGTTTCTATGATACTACATTATACTCTTTTATACTATATTATATGTACAGTGCCTATAGAAATTCAGCATTATGTTGTGGAGGTGTTTCTCTTCAACGAGGACTGAGTGATTGTTCAGGATTGAAGAGAAAATGGATGCTGCCAAGTATATCCAAATTGTTGAGGAAAACCTGCGTCCCTCTGCTAGACAGCTGAAGATGGGCAGATCATTCACCTTCCAACATGACAATGACCCTAAACATAACACCAAAAGAACAACGCAGTGGCTTATGGGTAGGAAGGTGAATGTACTTGAGTGGCCAAGTCGGAGCCCTGACTTAAATCTGATCTGTTTGAGAGATGAAGAGCAGTTCCTCGTCACTCACCATGGAATTTGACAGAACTTGAGCAATTCTGTAAAGAAGAATGGGCAAATTTTCCCTAATCTAGGTGTGTAAAGCTAAACCAGACTAATCCAAAAAGATCAATGGCTGTACTTCAAGCAAAAGGTGGCTCTATAAAGTATTAAATCAGGAGTCTGATGACTTTTCCATCTCTGATATTCTACTTTTTCAGTTTTTTATTCATTTTCAGAACTACTTTCAGTAGTTTGATGTTGTGAGGTGAAAATTTGGAAATAAAGCTGAAAAAGATAGATATGGTATTATAATTTTCTAGAGATATGTATTAATCCATTTTCTAAAGAAAATACAGTAGCAGATTAATCTATTTAAAAGTGATCAGAAATGGATTGTGGGACGTTTTCTCTAAAGCAGACTGTATCGTCTGTGCTACTGAGAAAATCAGAGAAATCTCACTGGATTATACAAGCTGTGGATCTGCCTGTCTGTGGAAATAGAAATTCATTTATAGATTTATCTATTTATTTATAATTATTTGCATTTAAATACACTACCTTTTTATGGACTAAAACTGACTGGTATTAAAGAGCCCTAACTCTAGCTCTATGATTTTATATTGATCACTTTAACCATTTCCCTTTTTTAATTTATATTCTATCCCAATCAATAAACTCAGAAAATTCAATATGAAACTGAGGATTTTATTCTAAAAGTTACTGCCTAACCTTGTGTACTTGTGGTGTGCGTACTTGTGGTGTGTGTGTGTGTCTTGTGGAATTTGAAAGAAGAACAGCAAGTCCAGACAAACATAAGTGGAAAAATGTTGAGATTTTTATTTCCAATGTTAGCCAGTGAACTACATGATCCACAATGGTACACAGTAGGAGATATAGCGCAATGCTTTGAAACTGCATCAGAAAATAAACAGAAAAAATACAGAAAATCTGAAGGCACTCATTAGATCTGTATATTATATAACATACATTATATATATATATATATATATATATATATACACATACACATACATACAGTATCTCACAGTACACCCCTCACCTATAATATTTTATTATATCTTTTCATGTGACAGCACTGAAGAAATGCCACTCTGCTACAATGTAAAGTAGTGAGTGTACAGCCTGTATAACAGTGTAAATTTGCTGTCCCCTCAAAATAACTCAACACAGCCATTAATGACTAAACCATTGGCAACAAAAGTGAGTAAATTACTAAATGGTAATCACGGTCACGTATACCCTTAGTTCAGGGACTGTTCTTGATGTCTTGCTGCCGCTCCCAGACTAATAATTGATTGGATTAAGTGTTCTAAATGTTTGGTAACGCTGCTTTAAGCCAATGTAAAGATACCAAAATAGGTAAACTGATTTGAATTAAAGATATTTCTATATGATATGTAAGCCTTTTTGGGAATGAGCTCTTTCAGATGTGTACTGTGGAGTGGAATCTGGGTTGAGGCAGTCTGTAGTTTCTTACAGTCCCCCCTTTGATGCTTTTGGCCCTGAAGCATCACAACACTTCCTTTACACAGATTACACCTCCCATTTCGGGCAGGTGCCCAGTGGCGGTGAAGCCCTGCAGTGGGTTGTCCTCCTTCGGCCCTCAGAGAATCTTACCCGTCATCGAAACTTCACCTCATGCACACTGGTTATGGCTCCATTCCACTTGGCAAATTTATCATAATGTTTCTTCTTAAGAACCAAACATTTAGAACACTTAATCCAATCAATTATTAGTCTGGGAGCGGCAGCAAGACATCAAGAACTGTCCCTGAACAAAGGGTATACATGACCGTGATTACCATTTAGTATTGCCCGACCATTTGGGTGATAACACCTAGAACAATACCTAGCCAAGGTATACGTGACCGTGATGACCATTTAAGGACATCCGGCTAGACAACAGTATCATCCAGCCATTTGGGGGATACTCAGTTCTTACACTAATTTACATTTAAAGTGAAACTCATTTAAATTACACACGGGAAACACTGCATAAAAGGTTTGAGCAGGCTATTTGCCGCCACACACGCTTGACACCATCTGAATCAAGTTTATCTTGGTCTCATCGGACCACAGGACATGGTTCCAGTAATCCATGTCCTTAGTCTGCTTGTCTTCAGCAAACTTTCTTGTGCATCATCTTTAGTAGAGGCTTCCTTCTGGGACGACAGCCATGCAGACCAATTTGATGCAGTGTGCGGCGTATGGTCTGAGCACTGACAGGCTGACCCCCCACCCCTTCAACCTCTGCAGCAATGCTGGCAGCACTCATACGTCTATTTCCCAAAGACAACCTCCGGATATGACTGAGCATGTGCACTCAACTTCTTTGCTGGACCATGGCGAGGCCTGTTCTGAGTGGAACCTGTCCTGTAAAACCACTGTATGGTCTTGCCCACCGTGCTGCAGCTCAGTTTCAGGGTCTTGGCAATCTTCTTATAGCCTAGGCCATCTTTATGTAGAGCAACAATTCTTTTTTTCAGATCCTAAGAGAGTTCTTTGCCATGAGGTACCATGTTGAACTTCCAGTGACCAGTATGAGAGAGTGTGAGAGTGATAACACTACATTTAACACAACTGCTCCCCATTTACACCTGAGACCTTGTAACACTAATGAGTCACATGACACCAGGGAGGGCAAATGGCTAATTTGGCCCAATTTGGACATTTCCACTTAGGGGTGTAGTCACTTTTGTTGCCAATGGTTTAGACATTAATGGCTGTGTGTTGAGTTATTTTGAGGGGACAGCAAACTTACACTGTTATACAGGCTGTACACTCACTTTACATTGTAGCAGAGTGTTCAGTGTTGTCACATGAAAAGATATAATAAAATATTTACAAAAATGTCAGGGGTGTACTCACTTTTGTGAGATACTGTATATATAATAATAATTATATAATGTAATTAGCAGAAGGCCTAATCCAGAGCGACTTACAGAAGGGCTCTGACCCCGTCATTACATCCACACCTCGTCTCACACTGCTATTACCCCAGCTGCACTACTGGAGCCTTCAGAAATTTGGGCTTGTGTGTTTTACTCACTATTGGATCAGTGCTTGGTTTCACACTGATTCAGTAAAA
The DNA here is from genome assembly GCF_019097595.1 of Hemibagrus wyckioides. Lineage (NCBI taxonomy): Eukaryota > Metazoa > Chordata > Actinopteri > Siluriformes > Bagridae > Hemibagrus > Hemibagrus wyckioides. The sequence goes on along the minus strand of NC_080734.1, from coordinate 6,728,400 downwards.
CACTGTAATGGTTATAATAACACTTATGATTTTAGAGTAGATAGAATTAATTTTGGTTAATTTCAGTGATTCTTAGTGAACTAGTGTCGATGTGTTTTCAAAAGCACTTCTGGAAGCTGCTCTGGATAAAGCCTTCTGCTAAATGCCGTAAATGGCAATGTAAAAACCTTAAATTCTACTTAAATAAAATTTACATCTTAGAAAAAGAAAAAAAAAAAAAGTAAGGCTCCATAGTCCTTATGGATGGCCATACAGCAGATATTATGTTTAAAACACAAATGATTATAAAATAATAATACTAATACTACTACTACTACTACTACTACTAATAATAATAATAATAATAATAAATTAATAAAACATTCATTTAAACAAAACTGGCAAGTCCTTTAAAGGTTAAAGGTTGTCCCACTTTAGACCTGGGTGTCTGACCCATGGTGGGATTGACCGCTCGTCACAGAATGGACTGTGAAAAAGAGCTGTATCTGTTTCTTTTTAAACAATTTGGTGCCTTTCGTGGTTGAAAGGAGGTTCATCAAAACTACCTACCTTCCTTCTTATCCACCTAACTGCATACTGACCACCACATTCTGCCACACCCACCTGCACCACCAGGCCTCACACACCCACCTGCCCCAGTCAGCCCAGCCCACCCAGCTACCCCAACAGGCTCCCCCTCGGCCCACCCCGTCAGCCTGTACCACGCAGCCCACTCCCACCCCACCCGCTCCGACACAGCCCACACCATCGCCTGCCTCCCGGCCACAGCACGACACCACCGCCCCACCCCCTCCAGACCTATCAAGCGTGCCCGCCCTCCGGTGGGCCCCGCCTGTCACGCACACTACGTTCCCTGCCCCTCCACCTACCTAAACATGACCACCCCCCAACCCCTCCCGGCCTACCCGGTCCCGCCCAGTCTACTGCACCCTCTCACCCCCCCGAATCCACCGACCTGAACACACACCTAACTAGGAACTAGAGCTGCACGATTACTCCTTAAAAAATGGCCATCACGATTCCACACCATCTTAATCCTACTTTACTACAGTTCAGCTAAATCTATTTTCATGGAAATGAGAGAAGTGTAACGAGGAGAGAGGAGCGTTCCCAAGTATCGTCTATTTTTTCGGTTTTTAACTAGATTATGCTGCATTACAAGCAATGTTTACTCACGGTCTCTACACCAAAGGTTAACACCACCAACCTGTTTAATCACCTGAAACATTCCAGACCACACTAACGTTAATAAAAGCGACGTTATTCAGCGCAAGGGAGCATCAATAAATGACTAACTGAATGACACTAAACCGATGTTACAAACACCTTCACACTGTCTTTCACATGTGAGTAAAAATTATTTAAATTTAAAATCTATTTTGATTAAAATAATGTCTAATTTATTTTATAAAAAGGCTTAAAAAGAAGATAAAATAATAAGATTAACATAAGATTAAAACTAGTAAAAGTAATAAGATTATTTTATTATTCTTATTATAGATTATCAAGATGATTTTACTTTTTACAAGTAACAAATTCTATTTAAATAATTAAAATAAATTCATTAATATTAATTATTTGGTTTTTTTTTATAAATTCTATTTATTACTACAAAAGTGAAATAAGAAGCGCCTCTTTTATTATATTTTGAGGGCTTCTTCTATTTTATATGAATATAATGGCAAAATTGTGATTTTTATTTATTTCTCATGAAAAACCTGGTAGTCATTTGTTTATATTTGTTTAAATTTAATAAAAGCAAAGAGCATTTTTTCTGTTTTGTTTGAGTTTGGTAATTTAAGGTGCAGGGTTTCTAAACCACTAAATTCATAGAAATAGAAAAGCCTGATTTCTATTCTAAAAAAAAACGTTAAAAATATATTTTTTAAATTTACGACATATTTCTCATTTGGTCCAGAATCGTGCAGCTCTACTTCACACCTAAACACCTGAAACTCAACCTACGGACCTTCACAACTGTCCACCTACCTGCTCACTGACAGTCCACCTACACACACTTACTAACCTACACAACTGTCCACCTACCTGCTCACTGACAGTCCACCTACACACACTTACTAACCTACACAACTGTCCACCTATCTGCTCACTGACAGACCACTTACACACACCTACTGACCTACACAACTGTCCACCTATCTGCTCACTGACAGACCACTTACACACACCTACTGACCTACACAACTGTCCACCTACCTGCTCACTGACAGACCACTTACACACACCTACTGACCTACACAACTGTCCACCTACCTGCTCACTGACAGACCACCTACACACACCTACTGACCTACACAACTGTCCACCTACCTGCTCACTGACAGACCACTTACACACACCTACTGACCTACACAACTGTCCACCTACCTGCTCACTGACAGACCACCTACACACACCTACTGACCTACACAACTGTCCACCTACCTGCTCACTGACAGACCACTTACACACACCTACTGACCTACACAACTGTCCACCTATCTGCTCACTGACAGACCACCTACACACACCTACTAACCTACACAACTGTCCACCTACCTGCTCACTGACAGACCACTTACACACACCTACTGACCTACACAACTGTCCACCTACCTGCTCACTGACAGACCACTTACACACACCTACTGACCTACACAACTGTCCACCTACCTGCTCACTGACAGACCACTTACACACACCTACTGACCTACACAACTGTCCACCTACCTGCTCACTGACAGACCACTTACACACACCTACTGACCTACACAACTGTCCACCTACCTGCTCACTGACAGACCACTTACACACACGTACTAACCTACACAACTGTCCACCTACCTGCTCACTGACAGACCACTTACACACACCTACTGACCTACACAACTGTCCACCTACCTGCTCACTGACAGACCACTTACACACACCTACTGACCTACACAACTGTCCACCTACCTGCTCACTGACAGACCACTTACACACACCTACTGACCTACACAACTGTCCACCTACCTGCTCACTGACAGACCACTTACACACACCTACTGACCTACACAACTGTCCACCTACCTGCTCACTGACAGACCACCTACACACACCTACTAACCTACACACCACCTGCTCATCTTCACACACCTACATACCTGCTCATTTACAAACATCTACACACCTGCTAATCTACACAAAAATACCCCACCTACACAAATATCTACGTACCTCCACCCCACCTACACAAATATCTACCTACCTCCACCCCACCTACACAAATATCTACCGATCTACACCCCACCTACACAAATATCTACCGATCTACACCCCACCTACACAAATATCTACCGATCTACACCCCACCTACACAAATTACCTATCTACACCCCACCTACACAAATATGTACCTATCTACACCCCAGCTACACAAATATGTACCTATCTACACCCCAGCTACACAAATATGTACCTATCTACACCCCAGCTACACAAATATCTACCTATCTACACCCCAGCTACACAAATATCTACCTATCTACACCCCACCTACACAAATATCTACCTATCTACACCCCACCTACACAAATATCTACCTATCTACACCGCACTTGTACAAATATCTACCTATCTACACACCACCTACACAAATATCTCCCTAGCAGGGATAACTAGCATGTGCAGGTCTGGTGAGCGGTGAGCAGAGGCCGCTGGGCTAAGTAGGCAGGCGTGGCAGGCTGGACGGGCCAAGCAGGGCCAGGGCAGACTACGTGGACAGGCAGAGCAGGGCAGGTCAGAGGGGGTTAGCCATATGGGGCAAGCTGTGTGAGCTGGGCTGAGTGGGGCAGGTTGGGTGATGCAGGCCAGGTGATGCAGGTAAGGTGAGGCAGAATAAGTGATGTGAAGTACGCTAGATGAGGCGTGATAGGATAGGAACGGTAGGAATAAACTTACATATTAGAATCATTTTGACTATTCTCAACAATTTTGATCTAAACTTAGTAGTTCTGAGTTCAAAGAACTCAATATCCAATGTGCATCTATATGCATGTGATGTCAGGTGTAATAATAATGTAAATATTATAGACATCACTTTTTATAATACACAATGTTTAGTCTGTGTACTTGCCAGTGATGTTTTATAGTTAAAAAACTTAACATAGGAATTAACCATAATTCATTAACCATAGGCCAATGGTGATTCAACATCTGGAGGACAGACCATCAGGTTCCCCAGGACAGAACCACAGGCCACTGGACATTGATGAATCATCATTCATTCATTTATCTGCCTTACGGACTCCAGCGTAGTCCTTCCCACAGCAGCTTTCCTACAGCGTACCGTGAATCAAACTCACCTGTTACACACACACAGTAATTCAGTTAGTAATCCGTCCTGTCTCTATGTTGCTCTGAATATGAGCATCTGGAGTAAATATAAGAGTCTGAATAGAAAATGATACGAATCCTTCACTAGCTACTCGGCAGTGTAGACACCTTGCTAAGTGATTTAGAAATGTTAACAGTAGTCTGTGAGGATTGTAACGTATTGTGAATTGAAGGGTCGAACGCCAGATGTTTCTCAGATCTGGAAGTGCGCCTGGCCAAACCCTGAGCTCAGAGACAGCAGGTACTCGTAGATCTCAGTTTTCTCCATCGCCTCCCTCATGGATGATTTGTCTTTTGGCAAAGAGAAATAAATGTCAAATGAAGAAACACACACACACACAGTCCTCTCTCCTGATGATCTGCTTCAGAACATTACTGCTGAAACCCTGAGTGTGTGAGAGGAGAAAGAGCATCTCACCTCATCAGAGGACCAGGAAATGTTAAAATCTCTCCATCAGACATGTATTTCTCTTCACTCTGCAATACCTCGACTTTCCCTGGAGTCAAAGAGAGGGAGAAGAAGAGGAAGATATGTTCACTGCATGAATAACGTTCACAAAAACCTTAACGCGTTTTCTCATCACCTTCGTTGCCATCATCTTCACTGAACTGCTGCAAATCTACACAACAACAGCAGAACTTTATAGAACAGGACTCTCCAACCTGTTTTCCTTTAAGACCTACTTTGACAAAATGGATATTGTTTTCATTTAGATCATTAAATTAGAGTTTTACACACTTGTCAGTTTGAAGACACAAAAAAATCTCTCTTACCTCAGTCTGAACGTGTGCACCGTCAAGTCTCCAAAGCAGAAATGATCAACTCTTCAGCAGTCCCACGTCACTGTTCTGATTCTGATTCTGTTACGTCAGAACATTTCCATGGTAACCAGGCGCGTGGCTAGGGCTAATCCTTATCAATAGGGCTGGAGACCGGAAAGAGTTTAATCCAGCCCTGAATGTTTTATATTGCGTAAAATCCGCGCCATAAATATCGTACTCGTAAAATAAAATGATCGTACTCGTAAAAATAAATAAAACACGTGAATCACAAAGATGCTAGTTTTGTTCTTTCCAGCATGCTAGTGTCTGTTATTCCATAAATCACGCTAGAGTTTTATGCAAATTAGGGGGGGCGGGATAAAAAAGTTCCCATTGGTCCACTGCTTCTCAACCTACTGCCCTATCACAGCCTATCAGTAAAGTGACGTCACTGACGCGTGACTCTGCCGGTTAGTGTTTGAACCTGTCTTAAGCAAGTGAGAAGATTTAATCAATCCGTTTCTTAAATGTGTGTCTATTGTAGTATCGAGTCAAACTTCCTGTTATTATGCTAAAGAGTATTTTAATGAACTGGACAAGTGTATCATTGTACAATCATTAGCATCATAGCATAACATTATTGTTGCTCAAACAGTAGAGTAGTGCACTAGCAGCACTAAGCTCATGTGTTCAGTTTCATCATGATGAAATGTAGAGCTTTAAAGTAATGTCCTTCACTTTGTGTTTACTCTGATCTCTGTATTAACCCAGACTCTTAATCAGAGTCCTGTATCACCGCATCCACAGGCTCAGGTCAGTCAGATACAGGGTCAGGGGCTGCAGGATCAGAGACGGACACATGCACTAATCAGGACATGGCCAAGTCCATGCTGGTGCTGTAATGAAGCATAGATTCCCCATGCAATGTTTTCAAGATGACTGTTAATAAAAGCTAGATATTCAGTTTTATATGAGGATATGAAAGTTTGTTGCATTTCTCTTTATCACATTTTTGGCTCTTTCCCCGATATTTTCAGGAGGCAGACTGCCTGTGGAAAAACACTGTTCCAGAAACCAGGAAAGATAAAAGCTTTAGTCTGAATGTTCAGGGCTGCCATTACAGCAGTGTTCCTGCTTATACAAGATCTACATGTTTGATATATAAAATACAGTTGTTGTTGTTTTTTTGCATAATGTTTTTAAAGTATTTGACTCTGCACTTCTGTTTCTGCCCATTGCAGTAGTTTTATCATTTATAATAAGTTTTTGTAATTCTGTTACTGCTAGTTCTGTCATATGTTGAAAAAAAGAAAGAATTAAAATAAAGTTTTATTAAAGCAGTGAGTGTTACTGTTTCATATTAAGGCCAGAGAGAGAGAGCAAGCTGTTTATTCATATTAACAATGGCTTCTTGTCAGAGTCAAGCTCAAAATAACTCTTTAAATTAGAAATGATTTCTAGACTCTCTATTTGTGTCTGTGTGTTAGAGACAGATCAACATCATTATGGAGTTGCATGCCACCATAAAAGCTGCAGAAGGATTAGGGGTTAAATGCATTGCAAAGTGATGCTATAAATGTAATTAAAACACATTTATTCCACAGTTTGCTGCACATAGTTTAAAACTAATAAATACAGATCTCTTCCAAAGTCTCAGGATGGGGAGTGTACGCTGGAATATGTTCTAGAACCGCTCTGGAGATACTTTAATGTTCTACACCTATCGGTCTGCACAGCGCCGCTTTCAAACCACGTGACTAAAACACCTTACAGCCCTTGACCGCGACAGCAATAAAAATAAAACGGTCAGGAAACACAACAATCTTATTATTCAGATAATGGCTTGACTTTTAATATTTAATGTTAACACAGTTGATAAAAGTCGGCTAACAAATGTATGTTGTGTCAAAAAGGAGGCCCACTGTCTCTGATTCTGAAACCCCCTGACGTATAGGACCCTTTACAATATTATGTACAAAAGCCTTAAATTAGATAAGATTTAATAAGCCTAAAGATAGATCTAAATAAAATATAAACTGTTAAAGCACTAAGACATTACAGTCTAAACATCATGACTTTCTCTTGTTCAACTAATGCAGTATTTAAGTTAAAATACAGACATGACTTAGGTGAACAATGGACCATATTGATAAAGGAATTCGCAGCACTATAAATACTAGTAGGGTGATTGACCGTTTTGCTCAAGTCCAGTCTCGGAGATACTCTCTGATGATTCCACCCTCAAAGAAATAGGATCGAAAAGTCACCAAGAGCATGAAGTAGACAAGATACAGACAAGCAGCAAGACAGATGAGAGAACAATAAGAGAAGAGAGGCTGTAAAAAATAAAATAAACAAAGAACAATACATACAGTAGTTCCAGTATAAATGAGGAATGAAATAAGAGGTGCAAGCATAGTAAAGATTATTGTAAAATAATAATGATAAAAAAGGATCTACATGAGACACAAGCTGTAACAGAGATAATATTGTATGGCATACCTGTGAGAGAGAAAGTTGCTTACTGTTTGTGTTAATTTGTGTTTATTATTATAATTATAACAATATTACATAAAATGCCCTTACAAAACGTGTTATTCTTGCTTACCCCCTCTCCCAAATTAGCCCCTGATATTTTGTGCTCAGCCCCTGATGTTTTCAAATCCTAGGAACGCCCCTGGTAGAGTCCGTGGCTTTTGGCAGCACAAGGGGACCTACACAGTATTATGCAGGTGGTTTTAATGTTATGGTTAATCTGTGTAATCTGAAATAAAAAACATATTCTTCATATTCTTTATATGTCTGGTATATGGTCTCTAGATATAAGCTAAAAAGTACAGATTTTGTCAAAAACAGACATACAATCACCCAAATCATATATTGTAATCTGATGAGACCACAATTAAATGTATATACTTAATTCCAAAAGATAAACCTTGCACAATAAAACACATCAACAGGCCTGCATGCACCAGGTGAAGCATGGCGGTGGTGAGAATAATTGATAATTGCTTATATTCTGGCTGATTTTGGTGTAAATCCTTCAGGCATCTGCTAGAAAGCTGAAGATGATGAGAACCTTCATGTTTCAGAGCAACAACAATTTAAAGCACACATCCAAATAAAATAAGACCAATGTATTAGAATGGTCCAGACAGACTCCAGAGTTGAATCCAAGTGAAAATCTGCAAGGTGACCTGAAGAGGGCTGTGCATGTGAGATGCAATTTGACTGTGATGGAAAGTTTTTGCCGTGGGACAAACGTGTCAAGATATATCAAGTTGATAGACTCTTACCCAAAATGATGACTGTATGTATCATGCATTGCACTGTATCTTTATTACTTTACATTACTGATATCAGACCATGACTCTGACTTTCCTAGTGCTCTGTGTTGCATTGCCTTCCATAACTTTTCATAACTTAAAGTACTGAATATGTGCAATATCTCCCACTATACCACTTTATGACTGCTCACTTTCTTTACAGTTCTCTTTTCTACTTATCATTTTTGCACTGTCTCTAGGAAGGATTGTACAAATGTAGCATAAGGAGTTCATTGTTTATAGATGCTTGAAGCACTATTTATGCACATGACAACTAAAACCGTAGTATTATAAAATCAAAAGCTGATTCAGGTATTAGTGGGTGTGTATACTTATGCAACTAGTTTTTTGTTTGTTTTTTTCTTACCTAAAATTATATATTAAAAATATATTAAATATAGTATTAATATATTAAAATATAACACATACACACACAATGTTTTCTGTAAAAAGACTTACGGTGGGAAGAAGGGAAAAGGCTGGTGAAAGAGTGAGTGTTTATAGCTGCTGCAAGAATCAGTTCCAATTTTAATTACATTTTTACAGCACTTTTAATTATGGATTAATGGATCCATGGATTTAATATGTACATTAATTGAGGAAGCCAGAGGCAAAAAAAAAAAAAGTATAATAATGATGGCATCTTTTCTGCACCAGGACTGGAGATAGATCACATCCACTGGCAGGGTCTGCTTCGAGTCGTTTCATGTTTTCAAGTAAGGTGATTCATTGTTGCATCAGGTCCACAAGGCATGTGTTCTCAGTTGTGAAGTATTAATCACACAGCGGAAAACCCTGAAAGTTGAACATTCACAATTACTCTCTAAACCCTCACATTTCAGCTGAAGCCATCATTTTTGTTTCAAACAGATTGCTGAACAGAAATCAGAATCAGAAATGCTCACCCAGAAAAGCATCCTCAGAACCCCTTAGGAAATATTTTACAGTTTCTTGAGCAATTTCCTCAGCCTCCCTGTCCAGCTGAGGATGTTACTACCCTCTTCTGGCTTTACCCTGCAGTGGTCATACTCTTCCTAAGATTCTAGCCTGGTGTGGCCACTAGAGGTCATTGTTCCCGCCATGTTGTTTTTCCTCTGTCTGTCTTATTCCTGTCACCTGTGTCTCATTCCCCTGTTTCCCATTTACTTTGCTCAGTGTTCAGTTGTTCTGATTTTTACTCCCATTTGGCTTTAGGATTTATTTCTGTAAGGCGAATTTGTGCATTTAGATTTTTTTGGTATTTTGCACACACTCAATGAATACATCTCATGGTCCAAAAAGCATACACAACACACCTGTACTGTTTTACGCGATGTGAAGTGATGGTCTCATTAAAACTGACCATGAAGTATTGTACCATTCTTTGCTGTCTGGAGCCTCGATGGTTAACTGAATGTCCTTCATCCCAAAACCTTTGATTATGATGTTTTCAAGTCTCCAAGTAGGCTCTTCTTCCTGATTTACATTCCACATAGATACAGTTCCATAGACAAAAATATTGGCACCCCAGGAAACATTTCAGTAACACATTAGTTCAATTAATCATTAATCAATTACTTCAGTTTATTTCTGTATTCTGTGCACTGCCGTCTTTATTCACAAATACAGTGTGTATATATAACATATAGCTTTTTTCACAATTATTTCCTCTCTGTTCATCTTAGATAACATTTTAAACACCTAAAACATCTTTTCAAACTCTGATTCTTCCTTATGCTTTAGTGTATTTTATGCTTTAGATTGTATTTTATTATAAATGTCTTAATCAATATTAAAAAGCAGAGGTACATTGTTTTGTTTATTTTATGTTTTAAACCAAACACAAATTCATGTACAATTCAGGTACATCAGGGTGCAGAAGAATGAGCAAAACAGAACAATCACAGCCCAGCTGCTTTTAACAGTCAGTTCTTATCCACAAAACATCCATAAAATTATGCCTGAAGAAAAAAAAGCAGCCTCAATATAAAATTATATAAAAATATTATATAATTTTAAATGGTAAGCAATGCAAATCCCTTAAAAAACAACAAATAAAAAAAAACAATGATCCAAAATCAAGTATCATTTTTGTTTTAACTAATATTTGATTTTTAACATTAGCATTGCATTTAGTATAGTAAAAAAAAAATTATATTCCAGCTCTGTTGACAATAATACAGTTTTAGGTACGTCAAGTACATCATACAATAAATGAAAAGTATATTTGATAATGCAATGTTTTTGTATAATTAAATTTTAAATAATCAGTGACTTTTTTTGACTTAAATAATTAGCATAAACAAACAAAATAATCAAAAGATGCAGAGTAATTATTTCTTATTTCTCGAGTAATCAAAAAAAAATGTTGGCTAGAAGAAATATTCAATTAAATGCAAAGAAAATATCTGGTCATATATGTTTTCTTTCAAGTCATAAGGTGCCAGTAATAGTAATAAATCTTGCAGTGCAACACTTGTGCATTGTGTATTTGTGTATACTTTTAAAAGAATACCAGTAAACTAAAAGATCAGCAGAAAATCTAAGATTTATTCCCTTTATTGCAAGTTAATTAAATAAAAAACTAACGAATACTTTTGGTATTAAAATTCACCACCTTTGACCTTTTTCCACACACTCTGAATACGACTCATGGTCCAGAAATTGTACAGAACACACCTGTACTGTTTTACACTCATCTGTACAAGTAACAGTGTCGTTGAAACTGACCATGTAATAAGTGAAGTACTTCTGAAATTCTTTGCTGTCTGGTGTCTCAAACCTCAGGGCCAGTTCGTGTAGGCTTTCAGGCTGAATGTCCTTGATACCAAAAGCTTTGGTCATGACGTATTCAAGCGTCCAATTGGGCTTTTCTTGACGATTTGCTTCGGTGAGATTCAAGTAGAACTGCCAAAGATCCTTCAGACAAAAGGCGAGAATGTGTTTAAAGAAAAAGTGAAAAGTAGCGCTTCATCTTAACATTCACACCAGCACTCATGCTGCCTGAGGGTTTTTTTTTTGTTGTTGTTCTGATGAGAAATAGAAGTATCTACATATATCTCCTAAAGCTAACAAATTATAGACACAATAAATACTGCACAAATCAGCATGAAAATTGGTTGTTGTTTTTACATGAGGTTTATGTTCAGTTTAGCAAAACAGCTTAACTGTACTAGTTACACCAATGAAATTCACTTTTCTTCCTAGCAGTAAACAGGAAATAATTGCAAGTAAGATTCAACTAGGCATAACATTATGACCATTATGGCCTAATATTGTGTTGGTCCCCGTTTTGCTGTCAAAACACCCCTGACCCGTCATTCACTGTGTATTCTGACACCTTTCTATCAGAACCAGCATTAACTTCTTTATAAATTTGAGCAACAGTAGCTCGTCTGTTGGATCGGATCACACGGGCCAGCCTTCACTCTGCACATGCATCAATGAGCCTTGACCGCCCATGACCCTGTCACTGGTTCACCACTGTTCCTTCCTTCGACCACTTTTGATAGATACTGACCGCTGCAGACCGGGAACACGCCACAAGAACTGCAGTTTTGGAGATGCTCTGATCCAGTCGTCTAGCCATGACAATTTGGGCCTTGTCAAACTCGCTCAAATCCTTGCCCATTTTTCCTGCTTCTAACACATCAACTTTGCGGACAAAATGTTCACTTGCTGCCTAATATATCCCACCCACTAACAGGTGCCATGATGAGGAGATCATCAGTGTTATTCACCTCACCTTTCACTGCTCATAATGTTATGCCTGATCAGTGTATATTCTTCAGGTCCCTTTAGAGTCTCAGTCTCAACTTAAATGTTCTGTTGCTGCTGCTGAAATCACAGCCCCATAGTGTGAAAAGATAAAAATTAATGGCGCCTGTCCATGTAAACATAGTGTTAGACTTAATTTTCCTGAAAACACTGGAGTATTTGTCTTAGCTCATTTTTTCATGTTCATTTTTTCATGTTCATAAACTTGATCATACCTGCAAGCCATAGTCCTGGGAGTTGTACAGGTACATGCGGACGCCAGGGTTATTTGAATGTTTCTCTAGAAAACTTCTGTACGGCGTCACAGCCGGAGTCACGAAGATGGAGTTAACAGGCTTCCCTGTAAATGACGGAGGATTTATGACTTAGCATCCGGGGAAATTTTGAGACATAATTAACATAATTATGGAGTGAGGAGATGGGATGTGTGACATGATCTAGAAGACATTTATGATGCTTTATCCCATGTTCAGTCAGCTACACTTAATGATATTACAGAAATTATTGATTAAATTGGTAAAACTACCAAAACCCTACACAGTCAAATAAAGACACTATTTAATAGCAGGTTTTTGTTACTGTGATGAAAATTACAGCCTATCAAGTTATTAAACTATTATTAGCATCAAATTCCTCACTGCTAAACCTGGCATCAAATGAAAACCCTTCATCACTAATCACATACCAGGATATTAATGTATTATAGTTTTCTTGGTTTTTTTAATGATACACTATATTGCCAAAAGTTTTGGGACACCCCTCCAAATCATTGAATTCAGGTGTTGTTTTTCAGGGGTTGGGCTCGGCCCCTTAGTTCCAGTGAAAGGAACTCTTAATGTTTCAGCTTCATACCAAGACATTTTGGACAATTTCATGCTCCCAACTTTGTGGAAAATGTTTGAGGATGGCCCCTTCCTGTTCATGACTGCACCACCAGTGCACAAAGCAAGATCCATAAAGTGGTGTAGAGGAACTTGACTGGCCCGCAACCTGATAGAGCTCTTTTGGGATGAATTAGAGCAGAGACTGTGAGCCAGGCCACAGTCTGCCTTTATATGCACATGAATTTAATATGGAGTTGTTCCACCCTTTGCAGCTGTAACAGCTTCTGGGAAGACTTTCCACAAGGTTTAGGAGTGTGTTTATGGGAATTTTTTGACCATTCCTCTAAAAGCGCATTTGTGAGGTCAGGCACTGATTTTAGATGAGAAGACCTGGCTCACAGTATCTGCTCTAATTCATCCCAAAGGTGTTCTATCGGGTTGAGGCAAGCCAGTCAAGTTCCTCCAAACCAAACTCACTCATCCATGTCTTTATGGACCTTGGAACAGGAAAGGGTCATCCCCAAATTGTTCCCACAAAGTTGGGAGCATAAAATTGTCCAAAATGTCTTGATAAGCTGAAGCATTAAGAGTTCCTTTCACTGGAACTAAAGAGCCGAGCCCAACCCTGAAAAGCAACACCTGAATTCAATGATTTGGAGGGGTGTCCCAAAACCTTTGGCATTATTGTGTAACTCTGCTCCAAGCAGTAGACGTCTGAGTCTCTCTGGTGATTCCTTCTTGCATACTTTTCCTACTGCACTCCCATTCTCTGGTGTAGATGATGAAGGGCTCCCATTTTTGCCGTTCTACATCATGATTTCCTTAAAAAGTAAAAGCCCTAACAGGGAAGCCGATTCAGACACTTCAATAATATTTCACTTCATTCTGTTATAATTGTTGAGTGCAATAAAAATCATCATGAAGCAGCTTTACAGAACTGCGAATGTAAATTCTGACTCATACTGAGCAAGCAAGAGGCAACTTCCACGACCGAATGAGGAAGAAACCTCAACTTAAAAGGGAACTCGTGTTCTTCAGAGTGAAAACGTGACATCCAGCAATCATTTCGAGAAAAGGCAAACTGCACTAATTGTGATGAGTGTGCACTGTGCTGTGCTTACGCGTGTTTTATCTCCAGCACCAGTACTGATTGTTCCCGATAGAGTGATAATGGGATTATATTTTTAATATACCGAACAGTCTTCTATTTAGAGGAAATACATTACCTTTACGATCCTTAAGAACCATCAGACTGTCTCGATGAGTGTGACCGTAAAATTGTCCCTGAATAATGTCGCTGTATTTGCGGAATATGTTCACGAGTTTTTCGTTGTCGCCTTCTCTCATGGCTGTGGTGCTTTTAGCGAAGGGCAGGTAACCAATCGGGACATGAGCAATCACATAGACCTGCAAATACACAGAAGAAAAAAATCAACATTTATAAAGCACGCTTGTTCTTATTGGCACATATAATTCTAGAACTATTTTAACAAGTCCACTTTTAAATGAGAAATAAATACCTGGGACTAAAATGAGTCCTGAAAATATGTCAGTTGATCTTAATAAAAGCAGTATAAAATAGAAATATCTGGATTGTCTTTACCCTCTCCATGTTCTGTTTGGAAAGCTCCAGCGTGTCCTGCAGCCACTGATACTGGCCAGCTGGATCCGACATGTTCACTGTAACTTTGTTGGGACTGTAGTAAAGGTTTGTGTTGAGGCTCACCAGCCGGAGTCCAGGCTTAATCAGCTGAGAGTAAAAGCCCCCTGTTGTGGAAGTTAAAAATAAAGAGAGAGAGACGGAGAGACAGGTATCACTTGAACAGAAAATGTACATGGTGCTACTCTAACAGTATCTCAAGCCCTCTCTACCTACTTCTAAAGTGAATTCAGGTATTTCTTTGTTGCAATGACAAATTAAAAGCACCAATACATTAGTTTTTATTAGTTAGTAACCATATTAGTATTAGTAACCATTTTCTTTTTTTTTTCCTTTTCAATATGTACAGAAAAATGTGAAATCCTCACTTGACAGCGTGAGAAAGTTTTCAAGTAACCACGTTTCTGTCTAAAGAATTATAATGTGTAAAATATGTATAGTTTGTACAGTATAACACTTTATTAACCATCTAATTTACCTAAATTCACCTAAGTTACATTCACACACACACAGTGATTTAAGTGAAGGAGCCAGTAGGTGTTCGTACTACTGGTTGCCATAGTAACGTTTATTGGAGGGTGGCACAACAAGCTTTCCATCATTTTTTCCTGCCAGTAAAAAT
Organism: Hemibagrus wyckioides; assembly: GCF_019097595.1. Lineage (NCBI taxonomy): Eukaryota > Metazoa > Chordata > Actinopteri > Siluriformes > Bagridae > Hemibagrus > Hemibagrus wyckioides. The sequence goes on along the minus strand of NC_080734.1, from coordinate 6,713,073 downwards.
CAGGAGGGAGATTTGACATTTGTGTTTAAAATTCAGCAGTGTATATCTGCATCATATTATACGAGATGAAGGAGAAGGAGTGTGTGCTCTTTGCCAAGGATCACTCCCATTGGTAGCTCCATATTTGCATAAACTCAAACTTTCAATAAGTTTGTTTTGTTGCTGGTCACTCATGTCGGCGGAAGTCACCAGCTTTTGTTTTCTTGCCTCGAGATGTTGTATATGTGAATGCAGCATAAGAAACCATAAATTTGACATCTTTTAATCTTGCCTTGTTTCTTCCTATAGAGAATATGTTGTGTGAGGAGAAAAAAGGCAGTCTAAAATGAAGACGTAAAACTTCGCGCTTAAACGTAGACGTAAAACTTCACTTTCGTAAAACTTATACGCTCACAGGAAATATTATGCTTTGATCATGTGGAAAGCCTAATTAATTCAATTTGAATGAAGCAAGCAAGTAGATATGGCTCGCCATAATACCGGTCTTTGCCTCAGTCAGATCGAAATGCAAATTTAACCCTGTTCAGTTTTGGAAGTGTCCAAATTTTAAAACGCTTGAACATTTCTTGAGGTTGATATACGTCCCCAAAAAAATTCCACTGAAGGAAAGATCAGGAAATCATTCATAATATACCTTTACGCAGAGTAACAAGGGCTTCTGGTTGTAGCCATGGAGACCAAAATTTGGCTGCAGCCTCGTAAATATCATTTTCATTCTCTGGAAGTTGATCCTAAATGAGAAAATTGATGCAAATTTCAAATTAGAGATGTTATTCAGCGTACAGAGCATGTCTTTGTACTGGGAGAGGAACCTGGAGGAAAACCCCTGAAGCATGGGGAGAACATCCAAACTCCATGCAAACCGGGTGGAGGTGGGAATGAATCAACCCCGCAACCCAGGGGTGCAAGGCGTGACAGTTACTAACGCAAACCATGTAAACTAGTAGAGAGAGAGAGAGAGAGAGAGAGAGAGAGAGCGCAATTCAACAACTGATCTGCTAACACCCATTGCCCCTGGACCGCCACATTGTGAAGGAGATCACAGCAACGCACAAGCAAATAAAACATGTCATCTGTACTTCTTAACTTTCTTTCACATTCAATAGCAGTAACAGTAATAAAGGACCGGCCTGACTCTGAGGAAAGAGGTGGAATACCTGTGGCCAGTAGTCATGATTGCCCAGAGCAGGGTACACCGGCAGCTGAGGGAAGAACTGGCGTATGGTGTGCGTCATATTGCTGATCATATTTATCACAGTGTCTGTGGACAGCTTATCTGCTGGAACATGTGGAGGGCTGTCTCTACACAAAAGAGCAGAAATTTAACACAAGTTAAGTTGTGGATTCAGGTGTGTAAATATGTTAATGCAGCAGTGTAATTTATTAACCAGCTACTGCATCCCAGTAGAAGGGAGATCTTTGCTTTTAAGCCATAAAAGAAGCTGCTTTTGAGTCAGACTCAAAAGTTCAAGAATGCAATGTAGTGATACGACCAAGTTGCTCTGAGCTACAGCAGAGACTCGTTTGAGCTAATTAGCGATGTGCGTGATGACGAGCTTAATACTGTTGATGATGGTATTTACATGAAAGTTGAAACTTTGGAACCTGATCTGACTACAAAACTAGGAAGCTGATAGAGATCAGGCTGATCTTTAAGAGAATCTGTGGGATGAATAAAATGGCCTGTATGATTGCGCTATAAATCACAGAAATGATGACCTTATATACTTGAACATGGACTACACACAATGTTATAGATGTGCTGAGGAAAATCCTCATGTCATATAGTCAAGAAATGAAATGAACTCATATGTATGCTTACTGTTTAACAACAGGAAAGAAAATATGGTATATTTGAATTTCTTACCCAGTCCAGATCATAAATTCAGGCTCGAGGTCCACGTTTTTCATATAACTGAAGGCAGACAGAATGAGCTGGTACGGAGAGTCGCACATGAAATCTCCAAAGATTCCTGGATCGGATGCAGGAAAGCCCTTCGAGGAGTAACACACTTTGGTGCGATCTTCGGTGATGTGGTAAGTAGGATCGATGTGCAGGTCAGAGATATGCCAGAATTTACCTGTAATTGGAATCAGTGCTTTAGAACATAAAGTGCAGCGCTGCAAACTGGTAGTGGAGCGGATTACTACTCCAGTGTTCCTGAGTCGATCCTGAGCTCAGTGGTGTCTGTGGGGTTCGGGATTCTCGGGTTTCCTCTCACATCCAAAAGACATACAGGTGTAATGGCTACACTAAACTGCCTCTAGGTGTGAAGGAGTGTCTAAATACATTAATTTAACTGACAGCCATGGGATTATTGCAGTTATCATTGAAAATTAACGCGAAATCAAACATTTGCAATTTTTCTACACTTTCTGTAGATTTCGGCCAATATGACATCACATTACGCATTCAGTCAACACCCTCTTCCACTCACGTGTCTAAAACATGAGTACAGCTACAAGAGAAAGTCATTACATGTGTCTTCACTGGTAGGAGAATCCTCATGCTTACGACTTCACAAATTCAAGTAGTTTTCCTCAAAAACAATCACGTAAAAATTTTAAAAATAAAAAAGCACAACAGTAAAATGAAGCATTAACAATCACAAAAAAAAGTATTATGGCAGAAATAATCAGGCAGAATTAAACAGAAACAAAGACAAGTTGTAGCAACTCTAATATAATATAATATAATATAATATAATATAATATAATATAATATAATATAATATAATATAATATAATATAATATAATATAATATAATATAATATAATATAATATAATATAATATAATATAATATAATATAATATATAATATAATAAATATAATATAATCATTAGCTAATAAAACCTGTAAATACAAACAGAAACTATCTTTAAGTCCTGGGTATAATCGTTTTAAATGTATAAATCTTTCCCCCCTAAGCAAACCAAAGGTGACAATGGTGAGGAAAAAAAACTCTGTGAGACAATATGAGGAAGAAACCTTCAGAGGAACCAGCCTCAAAAGGAAACTCCTCATCAGGGTGACATGGTGAGTGTGAATATAAATCGTTTCTCTTCTATAACTGTGTACTATAGGGTCAAACAGCGCAATTATGCAATCAGGAGATTCATTCTAGTTGTAGTTGCTGTTGTTTTTTTCAGCTGCTCCCGGTTCGGGGTCACCACAGTATTTTACTGTACTGTGAGGCAGTGGTGGCTCAAGTGGTTAAGGCTCTGGGTTGTTGATCTGAGAATCAGGGTTCAAGCTCCAGCACCACCAAGCTGCCACCACCCTGAGCAAGGCCCCTGACCCTCACTGATCCAGGGGTGCTGCATCATGACTGACCCTACGCTCTGACTCCAACCTCCAAAATTGGGATATGTGAAGAAAGAATTTCACTGTGCTGTAATGAATATGTGACAAATAAAGGCTTCTATTCTATACAGATTTTCACACCATGTATTGCATCCCCTCTGCATTTTTTGTATATATATTTTTTTATTTTTAAATGTACAGAGCTTAATTTACTCTATTAACTTAATTTATTCTATTCTATTCTATTATATCTTAAAGTAACTTGCCCCTGATACTGATATTACTCACTTTCTTCTTGCATTCTGTATAAAATTACATTAACCGAGCAGTGAATATTAATTCATCTGATCCCGACTCTTCATATTGTCACGAAACTAAACAACTAGATTCTCTAAGAAGCTAGAGTACTTTCCCCTTCTCACATCTTTCACTTCTCTGATACAGCTACGGAAAATTGTGCGTTCTTTGTGACTTTCTCATGGTCTTTCTCATGGTCATGTGACTCAGTCGTGCTATTAAATAAAAATCCAAACATCAATTTATAGCATTTTTTTTAGTAAAGATTTGACATCCTGGATCTCAAAGAGAAACAAAACAAAAAATATCTCAAAAAGATATTTTATCGACCATCTGTATTTCTCATATTCATCATATTCATCATATTTTTGTACGCTACTTTTACAGCACTTATTATTATTATACTCTCATATCTTTTTTGCCCTTTATTTAGTCTTGTATAGCCTCATGTAGCACCATGATCCTGGAGGAACATTGTTTTACTTCACTGGCTGACATTTCACTGACAGTAAAGCCACTTGACTTTACTTGTCTGTTTCTTTCCCATTCCTTAGAAATCTTTCATATTACACTTATAGCATGATTTGCTGGCTTAGAGTTAAATATTTTAATATTTGGCAAATGAGGACGTAATGAGAGGCATACAAACTAGACAGTGGAAACCGTTTGCTGCTGCTGAGGATGTCTCAATTTGGACAGTCAGGAGATACATGAGCTTACTGTGGATGGTACCATCACCATAAAGAGGGCTTTTGGACTGCAACTGATACCGAAAGATTTTGCAATGATGACTTTTTAGGGCTTTTTGCACTCAAATCTCCACCAGTGAGAATATAGTAGACAGTTATAAAAGAGAAATGATTTTATAATCACACTCTGCTGTGTCACCCAGATGAGGATGAGTTCCCTGATCTGTCTGGTTCCTCTCAAGATTTCTTCCTCATATCGTCCAAGGGTATTTTATTAATAATAATAATAATAATAATAATAATAATAATAATAATAATAAATAAATAAATAAATAAATCTATTCTGAATCTGCCTTGTTTTTATTGTCCATTGTTAAAAGTGTTAAACAAATAAATCTCTATTTAAATGGCACATGGTATTCTAAGCCTTGGCAGCAAGTCAAGCAGAAAACATACAATATACTTACTTATATCCAGCAGAGGTCTCTTTTTAAAGCCCTCATTACTTGGTGCAGCACAAATCTGCTGGTACAAGAGCGAAGCAACCCAACAAAACAAGATCAGCCCCATTATTTCACATAAACACCGCTCACATCTGATCCTACTGCTGTTAAGGGCAAAGTCGAAAACCCAAACAGGAAGTAACCAGAGATCACGTGCTTTCACGCAGTCCCGGGAATGGACTGGCTATTTCTTTTACTGGAACAGCTAAAGAGTTGAATTTCATTCAACCGCTAGAGGGCAGTGTCCTCGTGTCTATCATTATGCCTTACACATAAAGAGTAAAATCTTTGTTTTTGTTTTATCTCAGCATATATATCAAAATATATACAATTTATAGTTTAATGTTATATGTTTTAATGACTATAATTAGATCAGATACAAGATAAGACTTTTATATTTTAGTAAATATCAGAGCCAGGAGTTCCTACGTGTACAGAAGTAGAAGAAATGAAAAGAAAATTACAACATAAACAAATCTACTACATAGACAACAATATTAAAGATCAGATAGGATGCAGTACAATTAAAAAAAGTAATGTTTAGCCTACACAGGGTCATAAGGAACCTAGGGTCTATCCCAGGGGACAAGGGGAACAAAGTGGATGGTCAATCCATCACAGGGCACAATCACACACATACTCAAACACTACAGACAATTCAGTGATGTCATTCAACCTACAAGGCATGTCTTTGGACAGGGAGAGGGAACTGGAGAGCCTGGAGGAAACCCCTCAAGCACTAGGAGAACAACTCCATGATCGAGCACCAAAGGTGTGAAGCCAACAGAGTGCATGTTGCACAATTTAGTATTTTTCCTGCTTCCAGTACATCTGATGTAAATAATGAGCTAATTAACATTTTTATTTGATCAATGTTGTTAGCCTCCTAGTGGTCCAGCGATATGATCCCGCTCTCTCATTGCCATGGCCTGGGTTCGATTCCCAGGCAGGGCACTGGCGCTGCCACTGAACAGTTAACTCTCAGTGCCAGTCCCAAGCCTGGATTAAATGGGACGGTTGCATCAGGAAGGGCATCCAACGAAAACCTGTGCCAAAATGAAACGTGTGGACTAAATGATCCGCTGTGGCAACCCCGAACAGGGAGCAGCAGAAAGAAGAACAACAACATTTGATTAATGTTGTTCTGCTCCACCAGACTGTATAGTCAAAAGCTACTGCTGCTATTGTATTGAATATATACTGTGTAGAACAGTTACACCTGAAAAACAATTGCTCTTTTGTTCTAATGCTTGAGTATCATGGTCATTGTGGTCTGTGCACTTTTCCAGAGTTTTCAGCCATGTTCTGATAACCATAGATCTAAGCACAGGTGGGTTTGTGACTGAAGCTTCTGTTCCTAATAACAAGCTCTCTTTCAAATCATTTAGGAGTTTTCCTCTTGCCAAAATCAAGCTTTTTCACTATTAAACTAAAATATCTTCACATAAATTACAGTTTGCTCAATATTGATTTACATCAGCTCTCCAGGTGTAAACATTGGCACCCACCGTCCAGCCTTGCTTAGATATTTTGCCACTTATCCACCATGAAAGTATTCATTCTGGCATCGGTTAATATTGGACTTATATTCACACACAGATGGGAAAAAAATATTGTTTTATATATGTAGATGTACCATTTGTTGCTTATTTGGTCACATATTGCCAGATTTACAGATACAGTATCTGAGTGTAGAGAATTTCAACCCAAATATGACGTTCTTCCATTTTAGGTACTAAACCTCTTGCATTGATTTATAAAATTGTCTGTATTAGGAACCCAGGAATCAGTGAAAGGGTCAGGGTGGACAAAGAAAATATCAGAGAGCATAAGCAATGAAACAAAAGAACAAATAGAATGCTAGATTGTGATTTAATTATGATTTCAGAAAAGGCCAGAGTGAATTGTAGTCATTTGTCATTAGATAGAAACAACCACACATTTTTAACAATCTGATTTGGGATTTATTTATATGTTGGGCTTCTGGTGGAATAGAATGAAGTATAATTGTGATATTTGCATTAAAACATGCTTCTAGACTGGAATGTGGTCCATCATTTATACCTTATTATAGGTGATGGTGGAAACAGTGTTTTCAAAGGTCAGTGTCTGCAAAATACAAAGAACAATATGTTAATACATGTCATTCAGCCTATTACACTGCATGAAGCCAGCTTCACAAATCAACACATGCTTACCGCGATCATGTTTTCGCCGTTGATCTCCCGAACGATTGTGGTTTCTTTGCCATCCCACTTCTGCACCAGTACTAGTTTATATCCATCCAGGGTTACGACGTTCTAGAAAATAGGCTTGTGTGAGGTTATGGAGAGATTTACAGCAATGATTATTTTACTATACAGTGCTTTGCTTAAGTATTAATCTCTCTTTTCACATATTAAACCATATTTCCATGTTTTGTAGTGTAACCTATGTGTGATTAACCTAAAGGCACTTCTCTAATTAATGCTCTCCTTACTCATTCACTGACTTTTGCTGGCCAGTTTCTTTTCCTTTTTTTTCTCAAGTCTTTTACCCAGACTTGGTTTGGTAATATAATTTCATATAATTAGCTGTGGACTTCATTCAGAGGCGTTAATTGTTTGTAACAGAACTACTCTGCATTTATATTTCCTCTCATGTGGCTGATCCTTTTATCCAAAGTTACTTGATATAACTTGCTTAGTGAGCCTGGGATTTCAACTCACAACCTTTCAATCTGTAGCCCAACTACTGCACTTTGACTGCCCCCATAAAGGGGAATCATTATGAATCTAGCACATTTTCTATTTGCAAATAATTTGGCTAATAATTATTTTGGCTATTTTGTGATTATGCATGACAGAATCCCAAGTCCTTTTCAGTTCGTATTCATGACAATGTTCAGTGATTTAATAGAAGTTTAACGAGATTAAAGTTTATATTTAAAGCTCTCAGTACAAAAAAATACCCAAAATGTCCTACTAAATGTAGGACAGTAATATGACTACTAAATGATTTAGAATTTTTTACCGTGCATTGTCTGCCATCTCTGCTTAGTTCGAAGTATTCTTCACCCAGCCTGAACCAGACTTCTCCAGTATAAACGCTGGTCTCTGTTTTCATAACGATAAATTCCCCATCTTGGTAAAAGGTTAAAATTGGTGTAATTATTTCGGCAATCTTGATTTGTTCCTGTTTAACACCTGTGAAAGCAAGAAGTAATTTTGTATAAAAGTAATTTTGCATGAAAAATATGGATGCAAAAACATTTGGGAGGTTATACAATTTATTTACATTTGGGAGGTTATACAAAAATACAATTTAAAGACCCTTACCAAGTGCCGTCAGATATTCACTGAAATTTTCTTTACTGACAAGTTTCCACTTTCCAAAGAACACATCCATTTTGCTGTTTATATAGAAACAATTCTTCTATTGTTATTTATTACGCTCATAATCAATGCAGCTCAGGAATTATGTGAATCTCCAACAGCCAAATCATACAGTCCCATATTTATACAGCATGGACTGGGAGGAAACTGTTCCTTTAATGGGTATTATATAATTCCCAGACCTATATTTGTTTGTCAAATTGTGTTATTTTTGTCAGTGAATACAATTTGGCAAACAAGGGTGCGAACACATACTGCTGATCAATGGAAAAAATAATTCGGAGTATAAAAAAATGAAGGCAAAATGACAGTATGTGGTTACAATGGCATACAGCATCGCTGTCTATTCATAGATTATATTGCACATGGATCTAATATGGCATCATGATATTCTTTTACTTAAAACAGACACAGATCGAGCAAATGTGTTGAAATCACTTGATTCCTTGTACCCTGAGAAATGGTGAGACCAGTCAAGCAGTGATATAAAAAAAAAATAGTTTCATGATCGACTCTCCGAACTTTTCATTGCTGTTATCTTATTGTCAGCAACATTTTATGACTACTGACTCTTTTGAAATACTGAAGTATGAAAGTGTTGCAAGCTTTGGCATGATTTAGCATGGGTTTGCACTGGGATGGAGATGTTTGATGGACCACTTGGACAAGGAGAGTCTGCTTTATGCCTGTATTATATAATTCTTTTTGCAAGTACCTTCTGGATTTTGACACCACACAGCAGACTCTGGATTTTTTTGTGTGTGTGTGGTGCTCATGGCCTTGGCATAACAGTCAAACATTGCAATATAATGTTTTGCAAACCAAATATCCATGGCACTTTCTAGCTGCTCTATCTGACTTGATCCTTACTTCATAAAGATATCTCAAAGCGGTCGCTGAAAATGCTGCTAATTTGTGGGGTCTGAAGACTTTTTCACAAATATGCTTACAGCCATACCATACTGAGAACGCCCGATCTCATCTGATTTTGGAAGATAAGTAGTCGGGCCTGGTTAGTACTTGGATGGGAGACTACCTGGGAATACCAGGTGCTGTAAGCTCATCACCCAAATGAGGATGGGTTCCTGTTTGAGTCTGGTTCCTCTCAAGGTTTCTTCATCTTACCATCTAAGAGAGTTTTTCCTCAGGCTTGCTCATTAGGAATTAATGCAAATAAATTTAAATATAAGTCTAATATTAATCTTTAACTTTTTGTCTTTTTGAGCTTTTGAAATATATTTCTTATGTTCCGTAAAGCTGCTTTGAGACATTGTCCATTGTTAAAAGTGCTATTCAAATAAAACTGAATTGAACTGAATCATTTGTGCATACTTTTTATTAATAATAATACAGTAAGTACACCCTTAGTGTAAGTATTATTTTACATTGAATTTGATGTATTCAGATTAGCACTAATATGGTTTTAATCCACATCCTTTCACAATTTCCGCATATTGTGCTGTGAAGTCACGTTTATAGTTGATGCACCATATCTATGATTGTGTCGTTTTCCTTTATTTATGTATAAGATGACAATTTGAAGCTTTTTAAGGGATTGCTTCAAGAACTGGTCCAGTTTTGTTGTCGCGTAACATCACTTTTCAACAAATATGGCCATTTTTTCACCTGTGTACAATTATGTATATTTAGCTTCAGCTCCTCGTTGTGAGGTTTATGCTCTGTTTCTTAGCTGTGGTATGTCAATAAGTTGTTTGTTCATTCCTGCGATTATGTAGTTTGTCGAGCTTTGATATTTGTTTATTCCTGTTGCCAGTTTTGACACAAGTTTACCTGACGTTTTGCCTTCCAACAGTTTTACCTTGTTCCTATTTTTGAGACTTTTTGTTATTAAAAGCGCTTGCATTTGTATTCTACCTCATGAGACTTAGTGAGTAGTGACTTTTGTCAGTTTGTTTTGAGTAGTTGAGCTTTTGCACACCAGCTTTCTTTGAGCTACGGGCTGAAGAGATTAAATCATATAAAAGAAACTGTCATGGACTGCTGGACAGTTTCCTGCCAGAACACTAGGGGGCGGTCTGGCAGGGTTTCTTTATATTCCCATGTGCTTCTGTTTATGTTGTTTGCACATGTGCTTGCCCCACCTAATTCTTCCTCCCTTTCCCTGCCTCTGCAAACCTGTTCCTTATATTTCAATGATTACCTTCGCTATTTATCCCTGCTGTCTTGGGTTTGTGTTTGCTGAGTCCTTGTCTTTTGTTACGTAGTTTTGCCTCCTGGTTTCAGCTCTTTGTGGTCTTTGTTGCCTTGTTTTCCCCACTGTTTCTGTATTTTTTGTTATTTATCAATAAAATCCCCATTTTTCACCCTTATCGCTGCATTTGGGTCTGGATTCTGCACCAGTGGAGGCATTGACTCCTGACAGAAACCACCTTTGCCCTTTAATTGTTGAATAGGGTTCTTGCATAATAAAAGAAATTCTCCTTTTTATTTCTATTTTACATATAAAGCACATTATTTTGTCTGTGTTTTCAATCTTAGACATAATTACATTTAAGGACATTTTATGTACATCTAATGATCATCATAACCAATATTGACCTTAGCAGGAAATTGCATCATATCTCTGCCCATATTAAATTCAAACCTTATATTACTCAAGGTTTAAGGTTCTTTATTACATACATGTGGTCTAATGCTGTGAAATGTTTTTTTTTTTCTTAGTTACTCGTCCCACAGTGAAACACTGAGCAACAGAGGGGAAAAAAACAGAAAGAAATGGATTATAATTAAATATATATAGTACAATTTTACCGACATATATAATAAACATATAGTTAAATATAGGAGTCTTTTTTTTGGAGAATGCAATGAGTATAAATAAAATGCAATGGACAAAATGTGCAATCTTTTGTGTATGTGTATGAAGTAGTCACTTAGAGCTAGTCTAGTCTATAATAAAATCATAATATGCTTTAAATAATTCTTATTTCAATCTATATTTTAATTACACATTAATTTCTTATTATATTTACTATTACTTATGTGTCTTACAGAGTTGTCATTCTAGACAGCTTGTACATGCTACTCTGTATTTTCTGTCCTCTAGGGACCTCTAGTGTACACCTGAAGCCTTAATATTTTAACTTTTCCACACAGATGCCTGGTAAGCAAATTTTAATTTAATTTTGGCCCTGGTGACTAAAGAGACTAAAGTGACTTTCAGTAAAAAGGTAGTATACCGCTTTGTTTATCAGTCCTTATATAGAAGCATCTACTCATTACTGATGGTAATTAATGGTATTTAAACATGAATTCAGCTACGTATACTAACCTGGTTAACTGGATTTTTACCATAATCTACTTCACTATCACAAAGATTGGATCAGGGACATGATTAGCTATTAAGCACGCTGATAAATATATTGCTATAGACATTGCTATAGTTTCCTAACTTCTTTATTTACCCTATAACACCAAGCATATCATATTTCATACATGAATTTCTTAGGCATTTATGTCGTTATCATCATCATCATCATCATCAATACTTTCCTGAAAAAACTATTACATTCAATTTACTCCTTAACCTTTCTGCCCCCTAGTGGACTACCTGTGCACTACAGGATGTAGAAAGTCTGGATGTTGATGTGATACACATTTGGAAATCTTTGCTGATTTTTGAAAAAGTAACAGCAGGAATTACATTTGTATTGTCAAGCAACATTTAACTGATTAAAGGAACTGAGTATGATTTCATATTTTGATATTTATTTTGTAGTACAGTTGTGTATCAAATGATTTACAGCAGGAATAAATTAACTTATAAAGGAAATCTCCTAATGTTAATGTTGTATTCGATTTCATGATTTAATTAGGTTTTATTCCCAACACTGTACGACTTGAGCTTTTGTCATTAAGTTAAAATGATGTTTGCTCATGTGAGGATTTCATGGTGTAACTGGTTCGGGTTTAGAAAACACATTTATCAATGGAGATTTGGCCAAATGTAGAGATTTGTGTGTAGCGTTTTACAATAAAAGTGTGGTTTATAATTACACAATGAGTGAGATGCAGGAGCTTCAGCTTACAGGTTTTGGTCATGGTGCTGCAAGTTTCAGTATTAGTTTTAAAAAAAAAATTAAGAAAAATTTTGATCAGGTAAATTCAATGCAGGTGGTGCAGTGGGTAGCGTTGTGACTTCACAGCTCCAGGGTTCTAGGATACACCACGTTACTGTCACATTACCCTTCGCAGGTTCTTCCCGTGTCTGCTAAGATATCCCTGTTTCTAAACATCTCAAACAGGGGTGTCCAATCTTATCCGCAATGGGCCGGTGTGGGTGCAGGTTTTCATTACAAGCAAGCAGAAGCTACACCTGATTCCATCTATTTAATTAAGTAATCTTGATCTATCTTATCTTAATCTTATCGTAATCTTAATCTAGCTTTCAGTAGTCTCAGGTATGGCTTCTGCTCGGTTGGAATGAAACCCGCACCCTCACCAGCCCTTTGGGGATAAAATTAGACACTCCTGTCCTAAAACATGCTACAAAGTGGATTGACTAAAATGAGTTTCCTGTAGGTGTGAATCTGTGTGTGTGTGTGTGTGTGTGTGGTGGCCATAAGAGCAGGGGCGGACTTAACCAATAAGCGAGGTAAGCAGCCGCTTATGGCCCCAGGGAATTAAGGGGCCCCAACTAATACCAAGAAGCCTATATAAATCATATAGTACTTATTACTTTTCTATCGTATATTGTATGGTCTGTCTATAATCATTAAGATTTTAACATTATTATTACATCTTTTCAAATGCGCCCCCCCCCCATGATTCATGAATAGTGGAACGTTCCTATCGTACTGCACATGCAGGAGATTCCCATACCTGGAATCATTTAGGGCCCCCAAATCACAAAGTCCGCCCCTGTATAAGAGTCCAATTTATGATGTATTCCTGCCTCGCCCAGAATGAGCTCTGGATCCACTGTGAACACTGTAAAGGATAAAGCACTTGAGAAAGTTTAGTTTAGTGTTTTCTCTTGTAGATGAATTCTATGTTCATTCATTTATTCTTCAGCAATATTCTGGTCAGGATAAAGATGGTTCTGCAGATGGTGGGAATATATCTAAGTGCAATTTAGAGTCATGAGTACACCTACCTGCATGCTTTTGGTAGGTATTGTATAGATGGTGATGAAGTAAGATACAAAAGACACAGGTAGGTGGTTCACAAAACTAGGAATCATTTGTAAGTGTGTATGTACAATGAAACTGAAACACTCGATATCGTGTTGGAGGTAAGAGCAGTGTGGGAAGGTTAAATTAGCAGAGCAATAGAAATTAAAGTGGTGTAATCTACACAACATAGTGGGAGATATACCAGAGTTAAAAAGAGAACAAACTGTTGGTGTGATTCTCACTGATGCATCTGCGACCAGGACAGTAAGTCTATATGGTGTATCGAAAGCCACATTATCCTGGATAATGACAGCATACCACTGAGAAGGACGAATCACATCCAACAGGACGCAAGAGGAAGCTGTCTAAAAAAAGATGTCTCTGTACTACCCCAGATTGTGTCCAATAAACATTAAAAAACTGCTGACTAACTTCCTGCAGAATCAAACTGTGCACCTTGACTGTCCTTATTCCAGAAAAACTGTTCATAAAGAGCTCCACAGGGTTAATAATCATGGTCAGGCTGTCATAGTTAAACGTTTGGTCACTCTTGCTGATGCCGAATGTCAGTTTGGAGTTGGAAATCATGTGGACTATGTGACACGTATTGTTTTCCGATGAGTCCACCTTCACATTGTGTGTGTGTGTGTGTTATGTATGTAAAGTATTATTATTAATATTATGTATTTATACGTTTATTTGTTTCTATGTGATTTTGCATCCATTTAGATTTGCACGGATGTGAAAAATGTGCTGTAGATACTCCAAAGTCTGGACAAATTTGAATGAGCAAAGAAGTCCTGAATTTATTTTAAAAACTTTTTATTTTAAAAAAGTTAATTATACCATGATCTAATTATAACGATAGCATGTTATTGCATGTTATTTATTTATTATTTTTAATTTTATTTTATTATTTGTCTTTTGTCTGCACATGTATTACTCCAGAAAGACAAAAAAACATTATAATAATTGTTCTTCTAATCCATTTTGAAGACTTCAGATGAAGACGTTTTCAGACTGCAGCTCAGTGAAAGAAGAGGAAAACAGAAGATAGCTTGTCTGATTTTCAGACCTTCTCAAAGGTGCGCACTGCCACAATATCCTCGTATGACATTGACTGCAATATTTAAAGAAATTCCTGTTAGAAAATGCTTTTAAATAGTTGATCACACCCGGGTGCAACTTTAAAAGAGTCGTATAAGAGTGATTCTCACCTTGATCAGTTGCCCATCCTTGATCATGTAGACATTGCAAGACTCAGAATCATCCCACTTTGACACCTCAATGAGGCTGTCTCCATCTAGGCTCACAGTCACCTAGCAAACAGGCTTCTGGTTATCTCATGATAATTTATAATGCTGAGAATGTTCCTTAGATAAATGGCTGGATAAATGGTTATTAAAGTTATGGATAAAGTTATTATTCAGCAGCTAAGTGTGCTGAACATTTTCTTCATACCAGGACAAACCGCACACATTAGGTTAGCTAATTTATAATCTTCTATGAAATGAATTCTAGGTTCCTACTTTGCAGTCTTTGCCATCCATCGTCTTCGACTGGAACTCCTCACCCAGTTTGAAAGAAATTTTTTGGTTAGCAACAAGGCTCTCTACATCAAAGACCACCGTGTCATCATCTTGGGAAATAATCATTTTCGGTTTAAGAACATGTCCAATGTTTCTCCATTCATCAGAAATACCTGTGATGGTATAAACAATTGTCAGTAAAAATACATTTGAGTCATATGCAGAAGCACCACCAATTGGCAGAACTTACCGAATGCTTTCATGTACTCATCAAAGTTTTCAGCATTAACAAGCTTCCAAACGCCAATGAATTTCTCCATTATTTTTATTTCTATTTAGCAGTCGCCAAAGATGTATCTGATCCTCTTCTTCTTCTTCTTCTTACCTCTTATCTGGAGAGTTGACTAGGAATATTTATATGCTATGTGAGGGGAGGAGATTTGCTAAGAAGTAACCTTATTTGATTGTAACATTATGTCAAGAGAACTGCTGCATAATCACAATTGGTGGTTATAGGGATTGTTGTTGATGTTACTGAAAATATTACTGTATAAAGTAACTATTCAGATAAAAACTGCTAGTTCATTTTAAGTGCTTTAAATACTGGAGTACTGGAGTTTCATCTTTAACAATGTGATCTACTTTCTGAATAATATCTCTTCATTCAGCATGACAAATGGTGGCTCTGTGATCGAGGAAGAAAATAGTGTCTGACAACTGAAATTTAATCATTTTTTGGACAAATTTTAGTCCAAATTGCACTTTTCTGGAATGTTTTTTGACACAAAGAGTGAAATTTCCTTTAAAAGAAGATTTTCTTTTTTTTATCCCTCTCATATGAATGTATTTTTAGTGTTTCCTGCTTCCTGCTTCCTTTTTCCTGTTAAACAGGAAAACCTTTAATTAAAAACATTAAACAGATGGAATTGATTTGATGAATGAAATGTAATATGGCAGAATATCTGAACCAACCACAGAAGAAAATAGTGACAAAGTCAAAAAATTTACCCAAATTGCACTTTTATGATTTTTGTCCTATTTATAAAACTTAAAATTAATTTATTTCCTGTTTGCAAAACGTTAAGGTAATGTTTCTGTTTGACACAAATAGAGAAAATTTATTTATTTATTTTGGACGTATTTTTGTTTCAGGTTTCATGCTTAATGCATACTGTTTTCAGTTGAAAATGAAAAACTGGCTAACATTTGTTTAGATGGAACTGATTTAATAACCAAAATATAATTTGTCAGAATATCTCATATTAAAACAATATAAGCTGTATTGACTCTTTGTTGATTAAACAGTGAGTTGCTGCAATGGACTAAAAATTATTTTAATATTTGTATTGTGATCAAACTTCACTGGATTGTAGACAATAATTTAAAACATAATAGTCAGAGGAATGTTTTTTCTATTTTCTCTGAAGTCATGTCTAGTGAACTTTAATGTTGTTTTTGAGAACATGCTTTATTTGAATGTAAGAAAATCCTTCTGAAGATTTTTGAAATTATCACAGTTGCAAATGTGGAACAGAAATAAACTCTGCATAAGTAACAAGGAAGCCTGGGGTTACTCAGCATTATTGCACCATAGTGGCAAACAGAAAACCTGAAATAAAAGAGTGTGCAATATAACAATTAGAGTATCTCTTGTATTTTATATTATTATTTTATTTTTATATTATTTTATAAATGACTTTTTGGGTCCATTTGTTCTCTTACCAAATTTCTCCTAGTGAAGGTAGAAAATAAAATTCTCACAGAGAGGACCCAGGCTTGTGTGTTGCACTGAAGCATATCAAAGCATGTAGTTGAAAAACATAAACCTCACCTCATCTAATCTCACATACTAATATTTGATGCACAGACGAGCACAAAACCATGCATTCCATTTGTAAGTGCTTTAATGACACCTGGATTTGTCATTTTTGCCAGGTTTACATATTTCACATGGTGTATATATATATATATATATATATATATATATATATATATATATATATATATATATATATATATATACATATATAAAATGATTTTAAATCCTATTTTGTGCCAAAAATGACCCAATGACCCATGATTGTCAGGATGTGGTGCATTTACCCTTTCAATGTCTTATAATGTGTGGTGGTAGCTGGTTAAGGTTCTGGGTTGTTGCTTGGAAGATCGGGGTTTAAGCCCTAGCACTGCCAAGCTGTCCTTGAACAAGTGCCCCAACCCACCCTGCTCCTGGGGTGCTGCATCATGGCTGACCCTGCGCTCTGACCCTAACCCTCCAAGGATGGGAAATGCAAAGAAATAATTTCAATATGCTGTAATGTTTATGATACAAAATAAAGGCTACTTAACTTAAATACAACATTGAAATGAGCAGTTCAGCTGCAGCAGGCTACAAACTGAAATTATTTTTAGGTATTATTTTACCAAATTAGGTATTAGGACATTATTCAGAATGAACAGTAAGAGTGTGCTGTCTTTTTGGAGGACTGGGAGCCATCCACTAACCACTCTTTACATCTGTGGTGAGCAGAAAAGCATGTCAGAAAAGACAACATGCCAAATGTTGAGCAGGATGAGCTACATGACCACAGCAGGATCCACTCCTGTCACCCAAAAACAGGAATCCGAGGCTACTAAGTGAGTGATATTAAAATTAGCATTTGCAAATTTGTGCTCTAAATGCTTTGCAGCTAAGCAGTCCCATACACAGCAATTCATCAAATCTGAGAAATGACTGTTCACTTGTTGACCCCTGTATCCCACCACTTGACAGGTGTCATTGTAATGAGATGCAATGTTAGACGCTGTGGAATTTGATATCAGTCAATCTCCATTAGTGCTTCTTTGAGCATCTTTGTGGAATAAGCTCCTAGATCACGTTGTCACAGGCACGAACACCTCAGCCGCACCCCCGCACTTCCAATCACCGGACTTTTAATCGCGTCACCTGCACTCAATCACACAGCGCCTACTTAAAGCCCTCACCCACAGAGCCCAGCGGCTAGTATTAAAACTGTTGAAGCTAGAGTACCGAGTTACTGCTCCAGTATTTTCGAGTTGGATATTTCCTTTCGTCGTATTGCCTTTTTTCCTTGCCTTAGTTATTAAAGTCGTGTTGGACCTGCTCTCTGTCTCCGTGTGTGTTGTGACAGAATACTAGCCCTAAAAACAACAAAGTACGAGATCCTACCAGGAAGATGGAAGGTCAGCACAACGGCACACCTCCTACAGCAGCTCAGCCACAAACTGACCCGTCTGCCGCCCCGGACCCTATCACTGCTCTGGCGGCCTCACTACAGCAAGCGGTACTGTCCGTGATGACACAACCGACCTGTCCGGTAGCTAAACCAGCATTATTCTCGGGCGGAGCAGCCAAATGTGCCGGTTTCATCATGCAATGCCAGCTCTATTTTGAGGTTGTTCCTCAGTTGTTCCCTGATGACCGCACTAAAATCGCCTTTATCCTGTCGCTGCTGTCCGGTGAGGCCCGACGCTGGGCAGAGGTATTGTGGACATCTGAGAGCCCAGTGTTCGTGTCGTTAACGAATTTTCTGGCCCACTTCAAGGCGGTTTTCGGTGCGGGCGCTTCCACCCTCTCGACACATGATGAGCTGTTCACTCTGCGGCAAGGTAGAAACACCGTCCGCGAGTATACGCTGCACTTCCGCACGCTGGCGGAATCTAGCGGATGGAATGAGATGGCGCTACTCGCGGCGTACCAGTGCGGGTTACAGCCTGAGATCCGACGGCAGATGGCTATATATGAAGACTCCAGCAGCCTGGAGGCCTTCCTGTTGAAGGCTCAGACAGTGGCCCAACATCTCGTTGTGGTTCCGGGTGGAGGGAACAACCATTCCGAGGCTTCACCCCGCGAGGAGTTCTCCGCACCAGAGCCGATGCAAACGGACGAGTATCATCTATCCGCGGACGAACGACAGCGCCGGCTTCAGCATGGGCTCTGCCTCTACTGCAGAGAGTCTGGTCATTCCATTCCTACCTGTCCTGTCCATCCTGTACACCCAGCTGTGAGTACTATCCACCTCAGCTCAGTACTCTCTAATCCTCGGTATCATGATGCCACATTAATTTTTGACTCTCACTCTTATTCTGTCAGCGTGCTCTTCGACTTTATTTCCACCCACATCCTCTCTGCATGCCATAACCCACAACAAAGGAACCCGACGTGCTATCGTATCACAACCATCCAAGGAAAGCCGCTGGGTCGAGGACTGGTGCAGTGGCGGATGCCAGAATTGACGCTGCGCATCGGCTGTATGCATGAGAAGGTGCTCTCACTGTTGGTGTTGGAGGAGGCCAGGGTGGACTTTGTCCTAGCCCATGGCTGGCGCAACATCAACCCACGATTCGGTGGAGTACAGGATGCATTGAACAGTGGAGCGATCATTGCCTCAGCTCTTGCCTACGCGCACTCCCGCACCCTCCACCTAGATCTGTTCTCCTGGGGTCGACGAACATCGAGAGCCCCCCTACTGGCCGTGAGGTGGACCTCCCAGGAGAGTATCAGGATTACACGGAGGTGTTTAGCAAAGTCGCCGTTACAAAGCTCCCACCACATCGATCCTGGGATTGTGCTGTGGACCTTCTGCTCAACGCTAAGATGCCCAAAGGGCGCATCTATCCCCTGTCTGTCCCGGAGCATAAGGCCATGGAAGAATATATCAAAGAGGCACGCCGCCAGGGGTTCATACGCCCTTCTACCTCCCCGGTGGCATCCAGCTTCTTCTTTGTGGCAAAAAAGGATGGCAGGCTTCGACCGTGTATCAATTACCGGAATCTTAATGCCCAAACGGTGAAATTCGCCTACCCCTTGCCGCTAGTCCCAGCTGCCCTCGAGGAGTTACGTGGAGCTCGTATCTTCACCAAGCTGGACCTGAGAAGCGCATATAACCTCATCCACATTCGTCAGGGAGATGAGTGGAAGACGGCGTTCATCACACCTTCTGGGCACTACAAGTACTGGGTCATGCCATATGGGCTCACAAATGCTCCAGCGGTATTCCAGAATTTCATGAACGAAATCTTCCATGATATGCTCCACCGGTTCGTCATCGTATACATTGATGACATTCTAATCTACTCTTCCAACCGGTCGGAGCACATCCACCATGTCCGTCAGGTACTCGACCGCCTCCACCGCCACCACCTTTTTCTCAAACTTGAAAAGTGCGAGTTCCACCAAACTGTCGTGCAGTTTCTGGGTTACATCATCTCCGCTGCGGGTATTAAAATGGACCAGGCAAAAGCAGACGCAGTGATGAACTGGCTGCAGCCAGAGACAGTCAAGGAGCTGCAACGGTTTCTGGGGTTTGCGAATTTCTACCGCCGCTTCATCCACAACTACAGCCAAATCACTGCTCCCCTCACTTCATTATTATGCGGACAGCCTAAGACCCTCACCTGGTCGAAGTTAGCGGTCGAAGCCTAGCAGCTAAAAGCCGCCTTTTGTTCCGCTCCTACATTATTGCATCCTGATCCTAGCCAGCCTTTCGTAGTCGAGGTACATGCCTCTGTGCTAGGGGTAGGAGTGGTGCTGTCACAACGGGGAAGTAAGCCCCTGGCACTCCATCCATGCGCCTTCTTTTCAAGGAATCTAACCCTGGCGGAGCGTAACTATGACATCGGAAACCGTGAGCTGTTGGCACGGAGGAATGGCGGCTCTGGCTGGAGGGGGCTGTCCATCCCTTTGAAGTCATCACTGATCACAAGAATCTACAATACCTCAAAGAAGCCAAATGCTTAAACCCACGACAAGCGCACTGGGCGCTCTTCTTCACGAGGTTTCAATTCACAGTCTCCTATCGTCCCAGTTGTAAGAACACAAAAGCCGACGCACTATCCAGAATGTATTCACCAGACCCTCAATCCGATGCATGTGAACCGGTACTTCCTCCAGATCTGTTCGTCTGCCCCATCCTCTGGGCCATCGACGAGGATATCCATGCCGCCTCAGCGAATGAACCCGCTCTGCCGGGGAGCCCAGTAGGCAAAACCTACGTTCCAGTGTCCCTCCGTCTTAACCTCCTGGACTCTGTGCACTCATCTCTGGGCTCTGGCCATCCGGGTAGACAACGCACCCTCTCACTCCTCCAGAACAGGTATTGGTGGCCAAATATGAGTAAGGATGTAAACCAGTTTGTGAAAGGTTGTTCCGTTTGTGCTGTGATTTCCACACCCCGCCGCTTACCGGAAGGGAAACTCATGCCACTCCCTATTCCCCACCGACCATGGTCCCACCTGGGAGTGGACTTCATCACCGACCTGCCCGCGTCGGAAGGCTTTACCACCATCCTCGTCGTGGTAGATCGATTTTCTAAAGCTTGTATACTCATACCCCTCAAGGGCCTACCCACTGCCCTGGAGACAGCTAATGCCCTCTTCCACCAAGTGTTCAGACACTTCTGCATTCCCGAAGATACCGTGTCAGACAGAGGGCCCCAGTTCATCTCCAGGGTATGGAGGGGTTTCTTAGGACAACTGGGTACATCTGTAAGCTTATCCTCTGGTTACCACCCTCAATCTAATGGCCAAATGGAGTGGAAAATCCAGGAAATTGGGCACTACCTCTGAGCATACTGCCACGAACGCCAGCATGATTGGAGCCAATACCTGCCCTGGGCCGAGTATGCACAAAACTCACTCCGTCAAGAAACCACCAGACTCACCCCTTTTCAGTGCATACTCGGCTATCAGCCACCTCTGTTCCTGTGGTCAGGCGAACCTGCTGAAATACCTTCAGTCGATCACTGGTTCCGAGAGAGTGAGAGGGTCTGGGGATCAGCACATGTCCACCTGTGCCGCGCTATTCGCCGGCAGAAGCACCAAAGAAACACTGTGCTACCATCCAGGCAACCAAGTATGGCTTTCCACCCATGACATCTGCCTCAAACTCCCCTGTAGAAAGCTCCTACAGAGCCTGAGATCTTGTCGCCACCCCAGATCGACGCAGACAACACGGTCTACCAAGTCCGAGAGATAATGAACTCCAGACGACGACGCGGCCGTCTGCAATATCTGGTCGACTGGGAGGGGTATGATCATGGGTGGACCGGGATGACATCCTCGATCCGGCACTGCTCGCCGACTTCCATCAGCACCACCCAGACCAACCCGCTCCCAGAGGCCGCAGCCGCCCCCGTCGTCACTCTCGGATGTCTGGAGATGCCCGGGGGGGGGGGGGGTACTGTCACAGGCACGAACACCTCAGCCGCACCCCCGCGCTCCCAATCACCGGACTTTTAATCACACCACCTGCACTCAGTCACACAGCGCCTACTTAAAGCCCTCACCCACAGAGCCCAGCGGCTAGTATTAAAACTGTTCAAGCTAGAGTACCGAGTTACTGCTCCAGTATTTTTGAGTTGGATATTTCCTTTCGTCATATTGCCTTTTATTCCCTGCCTTAGTTATTAAAGCCGTGTTGGACCTGCTCTCTGTCTCCGTGTGTGTTGTGACACACGTCATAGAGGGGGTCAAAGCCAATGTTTTACGAAGAAAATAAGCTTTAAGATATTTACATTTTTAAGATTGCTTAAACGTCTCTATTGTGTAGTTGCAGTAGTGATTAATAGCTATCTCCCCATGTGACATAATTTCTCATGGCACTAAGGGAAATTATACAGTCTACAAATTGGCACCAATTCATTAAGAAGATCACTAATATTTCCAGGTGGAGTTTTATTTTGGGGTTCCTTTTAATATGCAGAAAGTGATTAGAAGTTGCAAATGTGCAAGTGTCATGAATCCTATTATCCATGAGTGAGCCAAGAGACCACTAATAACTGATTCATGAGCTGTTCTATTGCATTGAGACTTTGTGTGGAGAAGACTGGTGGAGACTCCTAGCTTGGGGGAAGAAGTTGTTTGCTAGTCTGTATAAACAGAAGCTTATGCATATTTTACCAGAGTGCAGGAGTCAAAAGAGTCCATGACTGAGGTGAGTGTTGTCCTTTATAATCTTTGCTGTCTTAAGACCACTCTATTAAGTGTTTTTGATGTACATGACCACAGTATCAGTGATAGCTCTCAGAGGTTTTAATCACCCATGACAATTCTTTATGCTAATTATGTTATGTCAGACTGTAACGTTAGATGCCAGTGATACCTGTTCAGTGTCATTTGGAAGTCATGGCATATGGAAATGTGACTTGCCTAAGCTTTTATCTTCTATACTTACCCACTTGTTCTAATCTGTTACTGCTGAGGCTAATACAAGCTGGCACTGTATCACAGGCAGTGACTAATAGCACCCAAATGCTCTTGGAATCAAGGCCAACTAAACTTACTTGGAGGCAATTGTTGCTTGCCAAACTAGATCTTACTCAGCAAGACTACTGGGGTTGTGTTACCAGTCTCAGGCACACGTTAGGCTATCTTTGCATACCCCCTAGGGGTTGATTCAGTCAAACATGACCAGCTGTTGTATCACACGAAGAACAACAGTTTTACAATGGAAAAAATTACCTTTACATCATCTATATGAGAGGGGTGGGCTTGGTGACCTATTTATAACCACAAAACAGGGTGGTACTGGAAGAAAAGTTAAAAAACCCATGATTAAATCATACAAATAAACTGAAACTAAGTCACTGCATAGTTGTTAGTTGTTAGACCAATAATGTTGGACCTTAAACAGTTTTAATAAACAAAGGCTATGTGTATTGTTAAAAGTGCTTATACATTAAAATTACTTCTGAAAAGAAGAACAAACTTTTAAAAAAATCTTGCACCTCATGTAACCAGATGTCTCGGTGCATTTATACACACACACACACACACTAATCAGCCATAACATTAAAACAGCTCTAACCCAAGGCATGGACTCTCTGATGGCACCAAGGTGTTATCATCAAATCCTGTAAGTTGTGAGGTGGAGCCTCCACAGATCGAACTTGCTTGTCCAGCATGTCCAACAGATGCTCAGTTGAGATCTGCCAGAATTTGGAAGCCAAGTCAATACTGAACCCTTTGTCTAGTAAGCATAATTCCAATCCAATTCCAGTGTTCAGACATAGTCAGACTTAACCTTTTCAGCAATGTGTGCTATAGTAGCTCTTCTTTACAACTTGATGAGGGCATCGAAGATCTTAATGTAGAAGTTTATTGCAGTACATAAAGTACTTTGGGTTCATCAGAGTCAAAAAGAACGCAGGACAAATCCTGCTCAAACCTTTTATACAGTGTTTTATTAGTGTGTAATTTAAATGAGTTTCACTTTAAATGTAAATTAGTGTAAGAACTGTGTATTCCCAAAGGGCTGGATGATACTGTCATCTAGCCAGATGTCTTTCAATGGTAATCACGTTCACGTACACTTTGGCTAGGTATTGTTCTAGGTGTTATCACCCAAATGGTCGGGCGCTAATCACTGTCACGCACACCCTTTGTTCCAGGACGGTTCTTGATGTCCTGCTGCCGCTCCCAGACTAATAATTAATTGGATTAAGTGTTCTAAATGTTTGGTAAGGCTGCTTTAAGCCAATGTACAATACCAAAATAGATAAACTGGTTTGAATTAAAGATATTTCTATATGATATGTAAGCCTTTTTGGGAATGAGCTCTTTCAGATGTGTACTGTGGAGTGGAATCTGGGTTGAGGCAGTCTGTAGTTTCTTACAAAGTATTCAGACCACATCTCTATTCAGTCTCCAAAGTTTCTGCTAATTAGTTTGGATGCATTTCTCTGTTGTCAGACAGAATGACCTCATTCATTCTGCTGAAACCATCATGAGTTACATCACCAATAAAGATTATTGATCATGATCCAGAAGTAGCCATGTGAGCCCAAACTATGATACTCCACCTTGCTCGACCAATGTGATTGTATGCTTTGAATCATGATCATTTGTCCTCTTCAAAATGGCTTGCTTTTCTTCCATAGGCATCTCTCAGGTCTTATTATTGGTTTATCCTTTTTAACAATTAGTGCAGTCTTCATGGATGAAACCCAGGACTCAGAGCTATTAATTGTTTGAACTAATAATCTAACAGTGAACACCTGGGGAATAAGAAACAGTGGTCAAGTCTAATCTTCTTGATCACTTGAAAAGTGCATGGGCTCAAACCAAAAGTACCTTGTTCTTTGTCAATCTTTTGCGTTTCTGTGCTACAATACTGGGAGTCTATAATAAAGTATCCCTTTAATATGTGTACTCACACTGACTACATATGGCAGTATGCTTGCTTAGGCCACCCAGTAAAAAGGATGACAGCTGATTTGGACTTTGCTAGGAGGGAAATAGCAGACCCTTGGCCAGCTAATTCATAAATTTGTTTAATCCTGTTTCAACATTTTAGCGTAACAAAAATGTTTCTATTTTTAAAAACTGCAACATACTAGGCCAGAAATGTACACAGTGGGTATAATTTATTCAAATCCAGTTATTCATGAAACAACCTTGACTCAAAAACAGCAAGCAGAAAAGAAGTATATAATAAAGTACAACGATTAAAAGGAACTAGATGATGGTTAGTTTTTAGGGTAGGGTAGGGTTAGGTTTAGGATCAAGATTGTAAAACTGGGAATTTTTCCTTTTAATGCATGGGCTAAACAGTTTGTACTCTCCATAAAAAGATCACAGCTCTGCTTATAAGAATTGAGATGTCTTGCAAAACAACCTCTCACTGTCTGTAAGCCAATTTCCATGTTTATGTTAGTACATAAACTCTCGATATCAATCATGAATAAAAATGCAGTTTGTGGAAAAGACCATATCCACAAAACTATAAGTGTCCTTAGGATCTTTATGGATCTTGGGCAACAGATGAATACATTGCAGCCGAGGCGAGTAAGAACCCGGAAGATAATGTAATTATGTGAGTGAGTAAAATAACATGTTATTTTTAAATCTTGTAATGTTTCTAGGACCCTGACCTGTGTTCCTTCCTGCAAAGGTTGTGTAAGTAAATTATAGTGATTAGTATTAGTCAGTTATTTTTTTTTAGCTTCCAACATATATTGCTGCTCATCCTTGAACGCAATACTGGAGCATTTATCAGTTGGCTGGTTTAAGAAAAATATCTTTATTTCAAATAAATTGCCCCAAAGCATTATATCTGCTGTATTTTTCACCAAAAGTCATACAATCACAAGCATTCCAGTTGTATTGGAATTAACATCTCACTAACAGCCTGTAACGGTGGTTCCCATTTAGATTTACTCACAAAAACAGATGACACAAGGAATTAGGAATAGTGTTGGGTTAGGTTTGAGGTAAGGTTTAGTGTAGGGTTAGGTTCGGGTTCAGGCTTTGGGCTAGGGTTAGTGTAGCATTAAGTTTGAGGTTAGGGTTAGTGAAGTGTTAGGTTTGGGTTTAGGGTTAGTGCATGGTTAGCTTTAGTGTTGGGTAAGTGTAATGTTAGGTTTGGTGTTAGGGTTGGAGTAGGGTTAGGTTTGGGGTTAGGGTTAGTGTAGGATTAGGTATGAGGTTAGGGTTAGTGTAGGGATAGGGTTAGTTTAGGGTTAGGTTTGGGGTTAGAGTAGGGGTTAGGTTTTGGGATAAGGCTTATGATTAGGGTATTTAACGCTACATTTGTATTTAACTGCTTGTGTAGTTATTGGAGCTCTGTAAATTAATAAATTCATTCACCTTTTATACTTATCCTGTATAAACTGTGATTCAATATGTAACAAATCTAAATATACTGTAAATCATTTCAATGGTGATGTTGATCTGTTCATTTAAAGGCACTATTTACACACATCAGCAGTAGTCTTTAGATTTTCATTTATGATGAATTAACGTAATTCCATCACAGTGTACTGGTGTGTGAATGTAACTCTGTAACATTGTCAACCTATAAATACCATAATCCAAAAATATTTCACATTATTTTTTATTGAGTGTGGTTTCCATCAGTTTACAATGGACTTTTGGAGACATGTAGTGAAAGATATCAATGGTGTTTCCTTTTTTTAAGTAACAATTCCAGTCTGCAGGTGATTGAAAAACAAGTAATAGTAAAATTGATGGGAAGGTCGTCCAACTTTTACACCCGCTGAAAGGTTTGCACTGCTTTGACGTCCTTAAATGTTGTTGTCTGTAAGATTTAATGTAAATGTATTATCATCTTTCAAATATCTGATCAGGTACAACTTTAAAATAAAAAGTGAATTCAGCCTACTCTCACCTTGATCAGTTTCTCATCCTTGACCTCGATGACAGATATAGCTTCTTTACTATCCCACTTTTCCACCTGTATGAGTTGGTCTTCTGTGACATCTACAACAACCTAGCAAACAAGTTTGTTTATTGTCTCAGACCAATCTTACATTTTTTTAAGCGAAATAATCTAATTGAGACAAGTAAAGACCAAAACCTTATAGAAAATGATCAGTGATGTGGTTTTTAATACCCTGAAGTTGATTATATTTATATATAAATCACATTTTTTGTCTTATATTACAATACAATTGTTATTTCTATCAATTATTAATAATAATCTTTTTATCCTTTTTACAAAGTGCTCACACTGGAGACTCCTCCCAAAAATGTTAAATAAACATTGCCACATAACATTAACACATAACAAACATTTGCTGGACAAACATGTTAAATAAACATTGAGATTCGTACAAATCTCTATGTAAGCTGTTACAGTAAATATGTAAACTTGTTAGACCAGGTGCGATTATGGCCTAGAGGTTTCTAAACACACTTCACACCCTACAGTGTGAAACAGACAAACTGTTCTAACATTCATTACTTTTAACAGCTTTATCATAGTCAGGGTTGTGATGAAACTTAGGTCTACTAAACTATAACAATTTCAAAAACGTACTGATTTATAGGTTCTTACTTTGCAATGTCTGCCATCCTTTTTCTCCACATGGAACTCTTTACCCAGTGTGAAGGACGTTTCTTCAATACCAGTGCTGCTCTGTACTGTAAGGTTCACAATCTCGTCCTCTTGGGAAATTGTGACAACTGGTTTGATTGCACTTAAAACAGCAATCACTTCCTCCCCAGCACCTGTGACAGTATACCATCAGTGCATGAAAAGTATTTGTAAAAATAAGAAAAAAACACTTAAATGACCTGAATATGTGACAACAGGGTAAAGAAAACTTACCAGTTTCTCTCAAGAAATTATTAAAGCCTTCACTTTCGATCAACTTCCAAGTGCCAATGAAAGCCTCCATTTAATCTTATTAAGCTATTTTATTTTGAAGGCAACAGAAAACGGGGAATCAGGCTTTATCTGTTTAACCTGTGCAGCTGTGTGCCATTATTTATACATTATCTTGAGGGAGGAGATTTTTACAACCAGTTAGACGATACCCAGATATCTGATTAGTTTGTATGATTGTGTGGTTAAAAAAATATGGGTATGTCTATAATGATTCTCTAGGATGAATGAAGCAAAAGCTTCTACAGAAACAGGCACTAAAACTAAGTACAGAGTTTATTTTACAGAATACCAGCAATTGGTACATTAGTGCAACAGACAACAGTATGGTCGAAATCATACACTTGATTCTGCAAAGAATAACGAGAGCGAAAGATTAAATCGCACGTCTTTCGAGAGCACAGAGGAAAATATAAAGAAAAGTCATGACACCACAAAATCAGTGAAAATTGATGGCTACAGTACTTGTAATACAATGACATGGAGCATCACATTCAAAACAGTCAAGCTACATAAACGACAGATCCATATTTACTCATTTTGACTTTGACAAAAGAAAAAGCACTCAGAAAATGTGTACGATATATATTCATAGAAAATAAAACGCACAAAATAGATGAACCACATTCTGAATGTTTAAATTGTACTTACATAACCAAATGGAATGCTTTTTTAATAGAAACGAGACATTCTTTTCGTTTAGTGACAAAATGGTCCCTTTTTAAACTAAGAAAATAATGTTATGGTTCTCTCTAAGACATAAAGACAGCTTTTATTTTTGTGCCACGTGAACATCAGTCTGTTGGGGATTTTTTTTTTTATCGATTCTGTCAAACTGAAGAGGAGAAGATGAGCATGCTCCTCCACCAGCCTCCATCAGAGTAACATTCTCCAGTGAAGCTGAACTTGCATAGCACAGGCTGCAACCATAACAGTAGTTTGGTCATGGGGCGAATAGGAGAGATTGTTTGTGGTGCTGTCTTTGTTGTGTTTGCTGTTTAGTTTGGTTCAGGCTGTACTGGGTTATGTTCCTTCTGCCTGGTCCTTTCCCCCTGCAGGGTCACTGGCTGGGTCACTCGAGGATGATCCTTCTCCTCCATGCTCAGCATCATCTGTGAAAGATACATGGATTGATGTGTAAACACTGTAACTAAACTTCAACATGTCCTTACACATTTCTAAAACAAATCAAACACACCACTCCGGTATAGATTACTTTCCAACAATGGCAGGCCTTGGTCTGGTTTAGAACTCACATCTCCAGTAGCAGCTGTCAACAGCCAGTATGTTTTCCACCATACTAAATTCTTAAGGACTGAAGACTTTATACTTTAATTGTTTCACTCCTATTTATGTTTGTTCCATTTATATATATATATATATATATATATATATATATATATATTTATAATTTATTAACACACAGCACCAATTATAGTTTCAGTCATGGAAATGCCGGAATCAGCAACTATCTCTATTTCCCAGAGCACACACCAGCATACAAAGATGGCCACCCAACAGGCACATTCGCTTCTACGTTCAATACTGCCTGACTTCTGATTTCCTATACCTAAACACAATCACACACACATACACACACATCCTATACCAAAGGATTCCAATCTTATCCAGAAAGGGTCGATGTAGGTCCAGGTTTTCAAAGTATTTTAAAACCATTTACATTTACGACATTTGGCAGATGTCCTTCTCCAGAGCGACATACAAAAGGGTTTTGAAGTCTCTATCAACTAATACATTAACACTGGTTCACTAGGTCTCAGGCTTAGGATACCATCAGCCTGAAACTCTGTTGGGAGCAATTATAGCACTTTTTTTAAATACATAAAACACACAGTGCTGGTTTAAGTGTTTCAGGAAGAGGTAGGTCTTCACCTGTCATTAGAAGAAAGCCAGTGACTCAGCTAATTTGACATCTATGGGAAGTTCATTCCACCACCTCGGTGTCAAAACAGAGTCTTGATGTATACCTACTTCTTTTCCTGAGAGATGGTGGGAGCAGTCGAGCAGTGCTAGTAAACTAAGATCGACTAATTAAAAACCTGCACTCACACCAGCCCTTTGTGAATAAGATTGAACATCCCTGTTTACACAATCAGATCTCAAACCTTCCTACAGCATGGAGCATCGCTCAGTGATCATCACTTTGATGCACAAAGCCTTTTTGTTTGCTGAGCTTCATATTCTAGTTTGATATTTGTTTCTGGATTCAGACTGTTTAGTCTGTTTGTTGATCACAAGACCATGTTGATTAGGATTTGTTTGTCTGTCTGCTTTAAATGAAACATATACACCGATCAGGCATAACATTCTCAGCACTGACAGATGAAGTGAATAACACTGATTATCTCCTCATCATGGCACCTGTTAGTGGGTGCGGTATATTAGGCAGCAAGTGAACATTTTGTCCTCAAAGTTGATGTGTTAGAAGCAGGAGAAATGGACAAGCGTAAGGATAGAGCGAGTTTGATGAAGGACCAAATACAAACTACAAACAATCTACCCTCTCCAGCTTTATTTTGTCTGCCTGGAAGATAATAAGACAAACAAATAAGACAAAAAAAAGAAATCATGTACTTTCCCATGGTAGAACCTTCTGCCTGTTAATAGAAACCTTTACTATATCAATGAAGAATACTTTTCTTTGTAAAAACAACAATTATTTTCTTTTTATTATTATGTTTTATCATTAGGCTTAGATTATAACTGCATATCTATCGCACTGGTATATTACTGTATATATCAAGTATGTTACTTTGGAAACAAGAAGATACAGTATCACACTGAGCACATTAGTGTAAATCTCTGATTTGTACAGTAGCTGCACTGTTGTGAGAGTGGCTCTTATAGAAATCTAATGAACACACTCTAATTAATAGCAAATCTGTAAAACTAAAATAAATCTGTAGTGTTTAATTAATATTAAGCAACATCCTCCTTTTTTTAACTGACCAAAGAGAACACAGTCACGACTTCCTGAAAGATATTAGATCATAAGTTTTGTGAAGTTTGTGATTTCACAGGTCAAAGTTCACCTAGATGAAGTGGGTGTGACAGGAACTTCTAGGTCTAGAAACTATAGAGGAAATGCTAAAAAATCAGAACAATCTGCTGTTTTCGGTTACAGAGTATCTCAGGAAGGACAAAAGCTTGCGAAATTGAGAATTAAGGCTTCATGGAGATATTTATAATTTGGAGATCCTAGGGACTGCATATGTATATTTCTATCATTGAACGTTTGTTAGGAAATAGCCAAAAATGACCAAAATTGACTATTTTGTGGCCCTTAATTAGAGAAAACTACACTGAAAAACTAAACCATGTTGTACAAATTGTACTAATATCTCTAACTTTCAGAAACATAGGTAAGACATCAGTGGTGCAGTACCTCCAACAGCAAGATCAGCCAATTTGTTAGGAAGGTCAGCCGCTTCGGCTCCTGCGTTGGAACCTAAAATATCTGGCATGGCGTTTCGTCGGCCAGTCCTTCCCGTGGCAGCGAAGTCGGTGACAACAGTCTCCACATCAGTCATCTCTGCTCTTGCTTTTCATATTATCATCTGCAAGATATAAGGCAGGTTTTCAGTAATTCAGATATGAATCTGGCATTAATATACATTACGTGGAAAGATTTTTCCTTCAGTATTTAGTCAGAGGTGCCAGTATCTATAGCATTTATAATTTTGGACTCTTTGCTACAGTAGACATCTGAAATCTACACTGTTCAGATTTCTCAGCTAAAGTGGAGGTCAGAACCAATGTGAATTATATTCGACTGGCAGAAAAGACAGCTTGCTGACGGTGAAAGGACATGGCATGTAAAGACGCATTAGCATTTATCTTATCTAGCACAACTACGACCTGTCAATTCACGAGCCACTCTCTTGTTAGCCAGTTGGGAAAAAAGTGGGTGTGGTCTCTTAGGTGGATAAAGATTATTAAGTAGCAGAGACACTGGATATTTGCCTCAAAGTTTTCTTAATGTTTCTGGCTCAAATCTAGAAAGAAAAATAACCGCTATATGCTAGGATTTTTGTATTGTCTCTCTACTTCCTAGGATTTTCTAATCAGTGTTGGTACGTCAGATTTGTAGCGCTGTAGTCATGAAATATTCAATTTCAAGACAAGTCAAAAACCATAACTAGCTGAGATCAAGTCAGAAGTCTTAAGGTGTCAAAGCCAGTTCTCCTACTACTAATACTACTACTATCTAACTACTATTAGAACTAGACATTTAAAAACAAATTCCTCTCACAAATATAAATGTTATAATATAAATAAATAATATTATATATATAATATATTATAATATAATAATAATATAAATAATATTTTAAAGAAATATTCTTTTGGAAAATAAATATATTTTTCATTAGCTTTGTTATCCAACAGAGTATCAATATTCTCCAAGAGATAATGATTATGTAGCTTATTAAAGCAATATTATGTGTATATAAAACATCTTTCATTTTTACATTTTTAAGTTTTATGAAGTTGTAATGTATGAACCAGATACACATAAGTACATCAGCAAGAATCCTTTTTTTTTTTAAATTAAACGTATGCATGTATGTATGTACAATTCACTGCACTCTTGTAGTACACTATAAAGCTCTATTTATGTTATTTTGTATAGTGCTTTTTATTTTAGATCCCCACTGAGCAAGCAAGAGGTGATACAGCGACACCGTGTATCATGCGAACACCAGATTATCTCCTGGATGGGACACAGGTCTGTTACACAACATCACGTTTTTGTGAACATGTAAAATGCCACAGAGTTGGTAACCTAAGGATGGGGGTGAGGTGAGCTCAGGATTTAAACTAAACCAAAGTCCCTGAATCTCTGAGACAGCAATGCGACCAGTGTGCCACCATGCTGAGGACCAGATGCCGTTTTTTTATTATTATCATACAGCCCATTACAAGTGGATGGATAGATGACTGTGAAATATGTTCTCTGATATCATGATGAAAGGTAAAGCTCTGTTGGTTGGCAAGGACTTGACAAGGAGTCAGATGAAGGCTATTTGAGTGCAGGTGATTTTCAGAGATAGACAGATACATGGACGGATCAACAGTTTTTTTTTTGTCATGCATTAGTGTGGGGAAACCTGATGTGGGGAAAAAAGTTCCACAGTCTTCCAAATTTCATATAGGCATTATTCTAATCAAATAAAGTTAGATTTACATGAATTTGTTTATCAGTATATTTTCATTCTGCCCCATTTCCACTTCAAGAGTGCACCAAGTCACACCTCAGCCTAATTATAATGTAAATATAAATGTAAATGTTTCCCTTCATCTATTTCTACCTGTTTGGATAGAAGGGAAGTGATCTTCAAACCCCACTCCCAGACACTAAGGCACCAATATACAAATATTATCTTTACATGGATTGACCTGCTGCTTTTGGTACTGTGAATCATTAGACACTTGATTCGGACACTGAGAGCTTAGCACTCAACTGTTTTTTGTTTTTACCATGTATTCAGTTGAGTTCACTTTCTTTAAATAATTAAAGACACCATCACAAAGCAGCTTTACAGAAATTTCAATATAGACTTAGATGCCCAATAAACAAGCCAAAAGAAAAGCAAAGGAAACTTCAAAACCAAAGGGAACTCATCTTCTTTTGGATGTCACCAGAGAGAGGGATTATAAATCATTATTCTTCTGCAAAGGTATATCTGTATCTCTATCATTTAGCTTAGGGCGGCTCAGTTTCATCAGAGTGCATTACTCACTACCTGAATTTCCCAGGGGTCAGTTACTGGTCCACTCTGTTCTCTGTTCAAGAAGTTATCACATCACATATCCTGCCTTACAACTGATATGCTGACTGATATGCTTATGTCACACAATTTTTTTATCCATATGCCTCTCAAGTCAAAGTAAACAACGCTTTATGATAAAATAAGGACAAAATAAAACTGATCTGGAAAACTGATCTGGACCAGATCAGGTTTCACCGCTTTTCAAAATTCTCTAGTTATTGTCACCCTGCAGAAACTGCACAAATTTTCTTCATCAATCAATAACTACTGAACCTGCTCTAATGCTCATACAGACTCTATTTATCCCCAGACACCATCATGACTGCACCTCTCTATTTCTTTTCCTATGTCTGCTCAATGAGAAGATTTAATGTGATTTTCTTACATATACACTACCAGTCAAAACCAGGAAACATCCTTTAATTCCATGGTCTTTCCTGATGTTTATTTCTTTCTACATTGTAAAACAATGCTGAAGGCGGCCGAAATCCACAATAATGTCCTTTGAACAGTTGATATTGAGATATGTCTGCTACTGATGCTCTATAAAGCCTTCATAACGGCTCTAATCTGAAGTGCTGTTAATTGGTGATTTCTGAGGCTGGTAACTCCAAATGAACTTCTCCTCTGCAGCAGAGGTCAGTTTTGGTCTTGCTTTACTGGGATGGTCTTCATGTGAGCCAGTTTCATCATGGTGCTTGATGGGTTTTGCAAATGCACTTGACAATACTGTTCTTGCAACAGAACTATTCCAGAACACCTGACCTTCGTGTCTTAAAATAACAACTGACTGTTTTTTGTTGTCATTACATATGGATTACTTAAGTCCATGTGTGTTATTTCATAGTTTTGAAATCTCCAGTATTGTTCTAGAATGTAGAAAATAAATCGCTAAACAAAAAACATTGAATTAAAAGGTGTGTCCAAACTTTTGACTGGTAGTGTATATATATATATATATATATATATATATATATATATATATATATATATATATATATATATATATATATATATATATATATATATATATATATTTACAGACACACACATCTACACACCAGCTAACTAGTATGTGCTTCTGCTCATAAGGAATTTACTCAGTCATTTTACTATTTGGGTGTCCTAAATGTGTCCCTGTGTCTCCTTTCCTATTAAAAAAGGCCAAAAGATCTATCTCTTCATATAATGTACAGTAGTATAACACTTCGGTCCCAGACATTCGAAACAGATGTGCTCGTACACAGCCACACTCATTTGCATAAAAAAAGCCCCATGTATGTTAAACAACTTCTCTTTAAAAGCCAAGCAATCAGCTCATGGCACTGATCGTTAAAGTGGAGCATGCCAAAGGTTCCAATTCAAATCCAAATTTTTATGTCACATACACAATCATACACAGTATGACATGCAGTGGAATGCTTTTTACGACTGTCCTTGATATAAAAATAACTAATTAAAATGAACACTAAATGAAATAATAAAAAATAAAGGTAAAAGAATAAAAAC
Organism: Hemibagrus wyckioides; assembly: GCF_019097595.1. NCBI lineage: Eukaryota > Metazoa > Chordata > Actinopteri > Siluriformes > Bagridae > Hemibagrus > Hemibagrus wyckioides. The sequence goes on along the minus strand of NC_080734.1, from coordinate 6,677,790 downwards.
AAGACACAATCAGATACAATAAAACAAAATAGAACATATAGGGGAAATATGGCAGAATAATTGCAGTAGAAAAATAAATATATAAAAAAAACTGAGAAGGTAGTGACTGAATACAGTGATATGTATGAATATAGATTGTTAGATATAAAAACACCATTCTAGATGAGCTTCACAGACAGTCAAGCAGGGATAATGGTAGAGCCAAATTTTAAAAATATTTTAAAACATTATAAAAAATAATAATATTTAAAAATAGCATACACAAGTGGTTTGGTCAAATAAATAAAAAAAGAAATAAAAAGAAAAAGAAATTAAAAAAACATTTACATTTAGAAACAATGGGATGATGTTAAAATTCTTATTTATTTATTTATTTATTTGTATTTATTTATTTTACAGTTTTCTGCCACTGTTTCTGTAAATGCAATAAATTAAATAAAGGTAGGGTATTATTATAATCATTATTTAACTTATACTTGGTGGGGAAGTGCCAGACCTCCAATTTCTCTAAGAAACATACAAGTGGCACTAGAATAGAGCTAAAAGAAAGCTGTACTGGGCAAACACTATTACACTCTTTTACCACTAGGGGTTCCTGTATGCACACTGGTTAGGAGCTTGAAAAATATCAAGTATCTTTATTTACAAAGAAAATAAGACTCATGACATTCTGTGCATCGAAACATGTGTATTACACATTTAACTTAAGATTACAGGTTTTCAAAAAAATTAAAAACGTAAAGTAATCTGATGTATTGACTCCTTGTGAGGTGAAACAATCTTCAACCTTAGTTATGCTTTCAAGGCAGCAGGTGAACTTTTGTTTCTAAGCTTATCCATCTTGAAATGTTTTACAGTGTAGTAGTAAAAGTAGCAGTAGTAGTAGTAATAGCATCAATAGTAATAGGAGTGATTATAACGTGGAATAAAATGTCTAGATACTGAGCTGATGTGTGTTATTATTCATAATCATCTAGATTTGAAAATGGAACTGGTCTTTCAAGCACTGGATTTCTCTAAAGGCCCTGAAATGGGTCATACCAAGACAACAGCAAAAAACAACTAAATAAATTTAAATATTTTTCTGCTACAGTTTACTACAAAACCACCAGATTATAAAGCAGATCTACCTAACATCTGTCTACAGCAGTACTAACACCTCTGTCTATGGGTGTGTATGTTTCATTAACATTAATATCTGTATTTTTATTAATCATTCAACTGATGCTTCTTCATCCCGACCATATTATCACCACCTGGAAGAAGAAGAAGAAGAAGAAGAAGAAGAAGAGAAATCTGGAATTTAATCAAAGCCCATAAGTGAAGCCGAGATATTTTGAGAGAGGTGGATCTATTTCTGGAAGACCTTCAATAAATGCATGAGTTAATGGTGCAGGTATTATTACACCGCTCAGGTTTAACTCTGAGCCCCTGCATGGATCACATGGCATTAGAATCAACGTGCACCCTAATTGAGAATGACTTAACAAAGTCTTCTGGTGTGTCTCTAAGCCGTGAAGCACTATCACGTAACAAAGCTCCTGAAACTAATCAATCCTGACATATCTCAGCCGCTTGTGCTCCTCTGTGCTAAAGGAGAGCTCTTTAAAGGCTCAGCACAGGCTTTTCTTGAAGGTACTCTTCATTGTTTTTCAGGGAGACTCATCCTGGCTGCCTCATCCTCATTCATTACCTGCAGGTCCAGCAAGTTCTCTCTCTCTCTCTCTCTCTCTCTTGCTCTCTCTCCCTCTCTCTCTCTCTCTCTGTGAGTGTAACCAGAGGATGTGTCAAAAACAACACGGCTGACACGAGAAACCTGCCCAAGCATCATTTAACACATTTAGTAACCATAATAAAACCTCAGACACGAATTCTGAACTGATTTTGGTTAAAAGTGCATTTATCCTACAGAACTTTACCCAAGACCATACAACAGACATAACATAGAAAGACTGTGGATAAAATGTGTCTTGAATATCTATTAATATTCAACCAATAGATAGCTTAACAGCACTTAACACTGATTGAGAAAACAATATTTATGCTAATTTTCTTAACGAAGCACCACTTCAAGACCACGAGTGCTCAATGAATGTATATCAAGTGGATATTTTGCTGACATCATGATGTCACGTTATATGGGAACAAAGTAGCAAAGAGAAGGAACAATCTGTTATTATTAAGCTGAAAATTAGCCTTGTGCTCTTTGAGCTTTTGTGTAGATTGCCAAGGATAAAAGAAGGAGTTCTCAGTTGAATCATCTCCACTCTTGAGGACCAACTACAAGAACCTTAGTCATCTCTTTCAGTCAATAAATACCAAAGAAATCATTCCAGAAGCTCTCTCACCCTTTCAAATCTAATCTTGCACATGGTATGCCTCTTTCACACTTCGCTGCCCTTGAAGTTACAGAGAACAGCATTGGGTTTTCTTTAAGAGCTTCTCAATGGTGCATGATAAAGCTGCTTATAAATAACTAGCCATCAAAATAGTATCGTGAGCGGTGTCTATTTTTTCCTTGCTTTTCATTTCATTTCGTTTTAAGTTCAAAAGGAAGGTTTAAGCTGTGATGCTGTGTAAATGTCACCCATACACCGAGAACCTGAGAACAGAGCTGTTTAAATAACTGCTCCCATGAGGGCAGACCATGAGGCACACAGAGGCAGACATGACATTGCTTCTTGTCTGTTTGATTAATGGCCCAGAAAGTCATTAATAAAAGCAGTCCTTAATATCTTATAGTCCTTAGCATAATCTACAAATATCTACGAAGATATTCTACAAAGTATATCCAGTCTGTCTAGATCTGATATTTCTGAATTAGATAAAGTACTTGTACTTATTTCTTTTACAGTTTACTCCACTAGGCTTACAGGGTCATAGGCTTCCAATTCTAGTTATTGCTAATGCCTAATTATTCTGCTATTAGTATTTGATTATTAGTGCCCATGGGGAATGTGGTAGCTTACAGGTTATGGTGTTGGTCTATTGACCGGAAGGTTGTGAGTTTGAGTCCCAGGTCCACCAAGCTGCCGCTGCTTCCCTGAGCAAAGCCCTTAACCCTCAATTGCTCAGTTGTATGATAAAAATGTAAGTCACCCTAGATGCCAAATGTACTCAACAGACACTATTCAGTAATAGAAAAGGTTAACCCATGCTGAGACAAGGCAGAACAAATGTAGTTCTTTTAACTTTTATGCTCTGACCCCAAATTCCTATCTAGGGATCTGCTAAGGAAATAATTTCACTGTGTTGTAATGTATATGTGAGAAATAAATCCTTTTTCTTCTTCTTCTTCTTCTTCTTCTTCTTCTTCTAAATCTTCAAACAAAACCTAAAAACAAAGAACTCCCCTATCTCTAATTATTCCACATTACCATATAAGATGTAATTAAAGTTTGCAACCCAGACTTCATCTGAACACAAAGTGAGCTTGGCTATTGCTAATAAGCAGTTGGTTCAGAGGACTTTTCTTCTGAAGAGGAAGATAATTGTAGATCCTGTCAAACTTTGACGTACTACGACTTCGGTGTCCAGATTTAATCCATCAGGAATGCAATGCAAATCTGTCTTCATGTGGTCCATGCTGTAATTAACAGTCAGAAATAATGACCAGTGGTGTATTTCCGAATCTGCTAGATGGGATGAGTCAAAGCTGTGAAGCATGGGGTGGATTTTAAAGATAAGGTAAGATAAGAACTTTCTTTTAAGAAAATTCTTTGCCAGAGACAGAAAAATAAATATAGGTACATATATACAGCATTATACACTGGCAACAACAATGACAGTAAATATTTCACATGACATTATTATTGCACATTGTATGATATTAGCAAACATACAGTCGAACCTCTGCAATTTAATTCGTTCTGGAGGCAAGTACATAAGGCAAAAATTTGTATTGCGAAACTAATTTTCCCATAAGAAATAATGTAAATGCAGATAATCTGTTCCACCCAAAAATACTTACAAAGAACTGACCCAAGCCAAGCATTCCATGTCAAGGGTCCTCACAGGAAATTGTGCCACCAAGCTTGAGCTAAAAATAGAACAGACCACCCAGGCCACCAATCTGTCAACAACAAAACATGCGGAAAATCACCTAGCTATTGAACGCATGCCGAAGGCAACGTTGGTATCGTGGATTGACTCTTTCGAAACAGCTTTCACTGACTGAAAAAAAATTTGTAAAATTCGTAAACATAATTCGCTTGGCTTTCCACTGATGCAAACAAGTTTTGAACAGCACTCACACCAGCCCTTTGCAGATAAGATTGGACACTCCTGATCTACATTGTCACCCAAAGGCCCATTATGAGCAACCATCAGTCATCTTCTTCAGTCTCATGTTATGTTTCCGATTTCCAAGTTAATCATTTTATCAGGCTAATTGATTATTAGAAAACATTTTGCAATTGTTCTAGCACAGCTGAAATATTTTATACTGATTAAGAAAGCAATAAAAGTGGCCTTCTTTAGGTTAGTTTAGTATCTGGAGCATTGGCGGTTGTGGGTTTGTTTACAGGTTCAAAATGGCCAGGACGATCTTTCTTTCTTTTCCTGGTAAGAACTTATCTTACCAGGCTGCGAACTACTTCCTTCAACACAAACTGGATCTAACCAGAACAGAAAAGGGAGTGGGAGACCACGGTACACAACTGGAAAACAAGGACATTTCCAAGTGATTTGAATGGTAGTGTACATCTTTTTACTTTGCAGTTAACTGTCTTTTATGTTTACATCTGCAGCATTTTACCATTGCACCTTATTTATAACAAAACTGTGTACTGGTCAGTGCTGCTTGTCAACTATTGTGCTGTACTGTCTTGCACTTGTTGCTCACGTACTTTTCTGTACTACTGTGTAGTGTACTTAGTTCTGTGTTGTCTCCTGTAGCTCTGTTTTATGTAGCATCATATTCCTGGAGGAACGCTGTTTTATTTCATCAGCTGTATATGGTTGAAATGACAATAAAGGCCTCTTGACCTGACGTGAGAATAGAATAGAAGCGCAAAACACTGCAGAAGACTGGGTAAGATAAGGCACCAAATTCATGAGGTAATAACTGGTGGAAGCACCTTTTATTTGAATTACAGCCACTGTAATTGGTAGTATGCTTGGTGTCACTGTCGTATTATTTTTTTCTGTATTTTGCACCATCCATCTTCTCTTATATCCTAGTTCCCAGATGAAAATTAACATCTCTGGGGAAATGAAGAGACTGAAACAGAAAGATAGCAGGAATGGCTTTTAATCTTTTTGGCTGTTTTGCTGATGTGGCTTTTATTTTTTTAGAAGCCGTCACACCAGGCCAGATTTGTGCAGAACCTGGCGATGAATGTTGTTGCATTTGATAAGGCTTTGCCCATTTAGACCCACAGCTTCTTTAAAGTTACCATATTTATCAATCGTTCTGATGAAAATTCTTCTTGCTTGGTTTTTAGGCATGACCTAATCTAGACCGTGGATGGTCATCCTTTTTCAAACTTCAGTTTCCTCCTCCTTAAACAATGCCCTCAATAGGTGGCAGAAGGTGGGCAGTTAGGACCATCAAAGTGTACCAGTAAGTCAATATAATCATACTTAACATCCATTTCTGTCAAAGACTGTCAAAGACTTTTGGTTGTGAAGCACCACTAGACTCATAATCCCACACCCACCATGATTTATAGTCGGCTGAGTGCTTAAGATCCTCTCCCAGCGTCCTCTTCATATAGACTCAGTTCAAGACCTAGCATCACTAAGCTGCCACTTTTGGGCCCTTAAGGCAAGGCTTTTAACCCTTTTTGCTCCAGGGGTGATAATGACCTTATGCTCTGACCCCAATTTCCTAACAAGGAAAGGATTCACAAATAAATGCTTCTTCTTCTTCTTCTTCTTCTGCTTCTTCTTCTTCTTCTGTGAAAAGCTTTTTTGTCAAAATATTCTCCAGAGCATCTCTAGAGCTCTGGTTTATGACTCTTGACTTAAGATCATCCTGTCCTCTCACAATTTCCTGACCACAACACTGTTCTGCCTTGTCCTTTCTGGTCCCCCACGGGAATCTTGTTCTTCTCTGCTGACTCACTCTCTGTTTGTTTCCTCAGCATGCCATTTGCACGCCTCTGACTAAAACCATCATCTACAAGCAATTTTTCATTGTGAATATCCTTTCTCTGCCAACACAACAATTTAATAAACAATCTTCTCATGATTTTCAAGACTTATTCTTAGCTTTCGACCTATTTTGTCTATATACTTCTGCTCAGCTAAAAAAAAAACAAAAAAACAGCCCTACTTTTGTATTACGTTTGTACACTGTAATGAGCACAACTTCACTCAGTTATCATGACACTATGAAATCATTTTATGGCTATTAAGCGTAGAGTGTATTCTTCCTGTGAAACCTACAAAAAAGACCATGGCCACCCCAATAATAACTACATGACAATCACACAACACTCTTCAAACAAACATAAAGTGTCAATTATTGTGTTTTTCTTCTTCAAGGCTACATTCACATTACCAGATGACACTGATCGATTGATATGTGGGATATAAGACATGAATGAGAACCATCAGATCGGAACATATCTCTGTGGTTGGCAGCATCCAGAATCCCGTAAGCCAGAAGAGTGGCAACACAAAAATGGAGGCCAACAACAATGGTAACTTCAGTGATATTGTTGATTTACTTGATATTTGTAGGAATCCATCTATGGAAAACTGGAACCTATTGAAACCAAGTAAAGTTCAAAACAGTTGCCCAAGAAATCAGTGTATACAGAATTCACAAGGAGTTTCAAGGAACCTGTGCATTGAGATTATAAACACATATGGGTCACTTGCAGTTATAAATGTCAAGAAGCTTGTAAGTCTAACAGTCATGGCAGTGAACAGTCCATCTCCCACAGCTCTCAAGCTGGTTCTAGGACCCATACTGCAGGACTATAAAGTGAAATCTGGGGTGCAAGTGTCCAAAAGCACCGCAAGATACAAGAAGACAGATTATGTAGTGCTATAAGTTTAAGCAGGACTTAACCCAGTGTAGCTGACTGAATGATGTCATTTATGCCAAGAACTTTGTGTGACTAAGGGCTCAGCATTGGAGCTCCAGGGTGGAGTGAGAATAAAGCATTCTCCATATCATCAGGATCTCAGTTCAAATACCAACAGTGCCAGAGACATCATGGGTCAGTGGTCCAGGAGAGCAAACCTTGCCTTGGAATTCCTGTTAATTAAAATGACACTGTATGTGCTTGTGAGGTGAAATTAATATGAAAGTAATTAGTCTCTCAGAGTCTGATTAGCTAGGATGCTGCATGAGAAGAAAAAAACCCTCTATCCCAGGGGACTTGGGGCACAAGGAAGGGGACACCAAGGGCAGGGTGCCAATCCATCACATGGCACAACCACATACACACACACTCACACATCCATATATACACTACAGACAATTTAAAGATGTCAATCAGCTTCCAACAAATGTTTTTGTACTGAAGGAGGAAACCAGTATACCCCGAGGAAACCAGGGAGAACATAACAAAAACAAGAAATGGACCAGTTAATAAGCCTTGAGGGATGACTTTTGTGATATCTATGGTAGCACATCTATATTTATCAACAGATCCAATGAACTGGAGTCTATCAGAGAGAGAAGGAAGAAGAGTCGAGCTTCACACTGCAATTTGGTCCAACAGACTAAAAATACTGGGCACCAGAGTCAAACAGAAAGGAATAATTAGTAACCCTTTTAAATCTCAGTGCTGTGTAGAAAGATTCGAAAAGGAAAGTTGACAGAAAGGTCATTCTGCATGGTAAGCACTCATGCTGGTAGTTTAAATAGAAATATGAACAAAGAACGACCTCCTATTACAGAAATCAAGAATATAAATATAAAACCCGAGTTTTTTAAGAAATGGTTCGAGGAGAGGAGTTTTAAGGAGTCTGGAAACATAATCGAAAAATAAGGGGACGGTGATGAAGTAGGAGATGAGGCGTGAGATAACAGATGAATCGACCTTGATGAGGAAGGTTGGGGCAGGACCCATCTGGCAGGTGGAGGAATTAGATTTAAAAATAAGTACAGGGTATGATCCACTGGGTACAATGTGGGTCAAGAGTGCAGAAAGATTCAAGGAAAACAGGAGACTGAGAGGACAGAGGAGAAATGTTGGGTAAAAAATCTTGACACGAATTGAAGAAACTAAAACAAGCTTGAAATTGATTCACAGATTTAAAATCGAATTTAATAGATTGCTTAAGAAAGTTAACAATAATGTCGATGAGGGTTTGGCGCTCACTACTGCCTTACTGTAAGATGACTGACCAACATTTAATTCTTCTCTGTATCGGTCATGGTCGCATTTGTACAGTGGTTCTTATTCAGAGGACAGAGGAATTTTTCCAAAAAGTGGTATGAGTGTACTGGACTATTTATATCTTAGGATGTACAAAAACATTGTAAGCACTGGAATGATTATATGATGACTACATAACAAAGAGATTACTTAAACCAACAAAGAGGAAGTCAGTAGTGTTGCCCAGAAAGAGAAAGGGTAATTGGATTAAGTGTTACAAAATGATGAGTGTTTTCTTGCAAGGTGACGAGTGAGGAAAGCTGAGATTAAGCTCATTGAGGTGATTAGTGATACTAACAGGAGATCCAAAAGTAGAAACCCCTTGCCTTGACAAACTCAACGTTTGCTGTGTGTAAAATTTGTTCAGAATTAACAGAATTGAACTCTCTGCCTGGGCAATCGCTTGCATCAGTGCTGGATTTGTTTAATTACTGCTGAAAGCTCTCAATCTTTTCATTTTTATTTGATATGTTTTATGTATGTGATCAAAAAAAGTTACAATATTCCAAATACTCCATTAAAAAGTTGACTTCACACCCACTCAGTCAACTGGTTTATTGTGATCAAGTTGATCCAGAGCCTAATACTGGGAACACTGGGAACAATGAGGCAGGATTACACTTTGTATGGCGCACCAGGCAAGTACCAGTCTATTCACACATTTATTCATACCTAGGGGCAATTAACTAACATTTTCTCTTTTTTTGTGAGGAACTAGAGAACCACAAGGAGGAAAACCATGAGGACAGGATTGAGTGGAGGATTTTTCAAGCAGCAGTGATACCCATGATACCACCCACATTTTCAATAATCCCCAAGCTTTTTCTTACACTACAGGCATGTTTTTCTTCTGAAAACCATAGATTTCATACATTACTACTGTAAAAGGTGTGATATGAAATTTCAGTCAGTTAAGGCTGGGGCTGACTATCTCTATTTTAGCATTTTCCCATATTTTTGTATATTTACAAAATGTTCTGCATAGTCACTCTTTCGGTAACTTTTTTTTAAAGTACACTTGTGCAAATCTGTATTTATGTAAGCAAACAGGACCAATTAGTCTAGCATTTAGATACGGCTTAGACCATAATTATCTCCATAATTAGGTGATAAGTGATTCACGGAATCAGCACTTTAAAAAAACTGGACATTCAGTGTACACACAGGAAAGGAGAAGCACAAACTTACCAAGAGAGTGGGAAATTAAGTTGAACTACATTTACTGCGGTTGCTAATGGCTTAGAAGCAATGGTACATACTGTACCTGCAGGTTAAGTACACAATGCACAGATTACATATCATTTGCTGTGGAGTGTTTTTAGTGCTTGTATTATGTAAGATGGAACCATTCAAAGTGGAACAGGAAGGCACACATTATCATTCCGTTATATTTTTCATTTCCATGATATCAAGGTCAATAACATAAAATGATACATTTTTCAGACATCCTTATCCAGAATAACTCGTTTTATGCAAATGAGTGTTGAGGGCCTTGCTCAAGGGCCCAACAGTGGCAGCTTGGTGGACCTGGGATTTAAACTCACAACCTTCCACTTAGTAGGCTAAGACCTTAACTACTAAGCTATCACATCATGGTTTACAGAAATATTTGTACATATATGGCTGTTTGCAGAGTCTGAATTGGCGCAAACTTTTGGTTTGTTTGCTGTTAGGTTTGGTTTTATATTATTGTTGGTTTTTCGTTTCACCCTGTATACGTTTGGAATCGCAGTGCAGGGATAAAACCACAAAAGCAGTGCTAACTCTGCTTCTCAGCATGAAAGGTAAAAAAATTAAATTACAAGTGTGAAATGTTCCTCTACCTGGGGATAAAAGCAAGGTTTAGAACAGGGGTGTCCAATCATATCTGCAAAGGGCCGGTGTGGGTGCAGGTTTTAATTCCACCTGAGCAGAAGCCACACCTGATTCTACTGAAAGCCAAGATCACTTGATTAGCCGGTTGGAATCAGGTGTAGCTTCTGCTTGGTTGGAATGAAAACCTGCACCCACACCGGCCCTTTCTGGATAACATTGGACACCCCTGGTTTAGAACAACGATAAGCCAGGATTAAATGCAGTGTGAGAAGTATGTACAGAGACAACAAAAAAATCACCTGAGCACTGAGAATATGCAGCTAGTAACGATAAAAATAAAATAGAAAATAGCTAGTTTAAAATAATTTGTGTGTCACATGCAGTATTTTTTTTCTGTTCATCTGTCCAAATGTCCAGATTCTTGCATCTACAGAAAAAATGTGACCCACAATCCAAAATCCACTGCATGTTGGTTCACATTTGGTTCGAATCAGAATTAAATCTCTCTCTCTCTTGCTAGAATCAGACTGTAGTAGAGTTTGACTAGAAACAGTAGACCATCTGAGCTGAGTTCTACACTTTCTGTGTTGTCACCAAGACAGGAAAAAAGGATTAAAATCAAACATAGTGAAGTATCTTTTTGTTTCTGCACTGATCAAACTCCAAATCAAGCCAAGCTGACAAAAGCGATTCACCAAGACTACAAGAAATCATCCCTCTCAAGATGCTTACTGCCTTCATCAACCTCATAACAATTGGGGAAACCGCAGCATACGTTCCATTATACATTATAGACCGACGCCGACAATGACTTCATGATGCACCTGACTAGTATCCACAGCAACGATATTGAGACAGGAGATCTGTAGTGTTAATGACTGAGAAAAGTGCACTTATGCATATCACTATACTACATATGAACTAGAATCTACACACTAGTAGGACACTGAAGAAGATTGAAGAGCAAGCTCAACACGTATAGTCATCAGACATCAAGTTCAAGTTTAAGAGAAGACACCAAGACACCAAGCTGTAAGAGGAGCTTTTTTAGAAGAACCCACAGCTGATAACATCTCGTTTTAAAACCTTAGTGGGAAAAAAGCCCCTGGGGGATTCTCACTGGACTGGTAATTGAATGCACATCTTCTGGATGAAATAGTGCAGTACTCTGAACGTGAGATGCATCTTAATGAATGTGAGTGTAAGACATTTTTTTAGGGGAAAAAAAGGAACCATTTCAAAAAAAGTAAACCTAATGGATCGTGTGAAGTTTTGTCTGTGAAATCGATATACAGGTCTCTTCAAATCTACACAAATGTGCTTGTTATTACCATCATCCACTGCTGTCTTGGTTGAGCTACGATCTAACATGTGAATGGCTCTGCCTTTGACGGTGTATCGTCAGCATGCTAATGGAAACTTCTCAAAAAACTATTAGGACATGAAGTATTCAAGTATCTGAAGCAATGATTGCATACTTTTTTTTTTTTATTTGTGATTTATTTTATATGAACATCGAAAGCCTCATCCAGCATCTGGAGCTGTATGCATGAGAAGTTAGACGTAAAATAGGTTCACACGACCTTAAGAAAAACTCCACCTTCACGTTAAATAAGTTTATACAGTAATATTTTTTGATGTGCTCAGGAATTCCTGCACCATTTTGTTGGCTGTTACAGTTTTTTCATTATTCCTACGAGAAATTAATAGCTAGCTGGGGGGGCATTGCTAGCTTCGTGATAGTGGAGTTTAATAATTAAAAACCTCAGGGTCAGGGATAAATTTTGCTGTCCAGAAGTTGTTTTTTTAATCTTCGCAAGTCAAATGTGCTGAGGTGTTCAATGACATTTTTATTATTAAAACTTGCAAATTACAACTCACAACACACCAGAAACCCAGCATAAATCCCACTGTACAAATATCAGCTGGTAGGCATTGTGGATAAAGTAGCATACAGGAATAAATGCTAAATGTAACCTAAACCAGGGATTTCTATAAAAAATTTCACTCTTAAGTTCATTACAATATACTGAATCTGAAGATCATGCTCGTAATAAAGAGTCATATGCAAGATATTTTGGATCTATATATATATATATATATATATATATATATATATATATATATATATACATATATATATTTCTCTCTCTCTGTCTACATACACTAGATTGACTGGTTGTTTTTCAGGGCTCGTGCTTGGCCCCTTAGTTCCAGCCACACCCAACACAATATTAAGCAGGTGGTCACAATGTTATGCCTGCTTGGTGTAATATACAGCTCTGGAAAAAAATAAGAGACCACTGCCCAATCTCCAGATTTAAACCATATTGAAAACCTCTGGAATGTCATCAAGAGGAAGATGGATGGTCACAAACCATCAAGCAAAGCTGAGCTGTTTGCTTTTTTGCATATAGAGTGGTATAAAGTTCCCCAACAGCAATGTGAAAAACTGGTGGAGAGCATGGAGCCAAAACACATGCAGATCGGGGTTATTCCACCAAATACTGATTTCTTAATGTTATTTAGCCAAAGCATTAACACAATTTGTTTACAAATGATTTGCATTTTGTTTTATTTGAGTTATTAAAGCTCTGCAAATACTGCATGATCTTGGGTTATTTTGATGTGTTGTCATTTCCTTTAAATATACACTCTAAATAACAATAGTTATATTTTCTTGCACCTGTAAGAAAAAAAACATAAGAAACTGATTATTTTGCAGGGGTCTCTTATTTTTTTTCCAGAGCAGTATATATATAAAGCAATAACGACATAAATGCATTTCCTTTCACATTCTCCCCTATATATAGGTCAATAAATCTAAAACATTAATATCTCACCTACACATCTACTTCCCACTTTCCTCATAAGCATACTTCCCACTTTACTGCACATTGTAATTCCTCTGACTGGTATCGATCCTTTTCTCGTCACTACTACAACACCATCTGAAAATAAAGTCTAGGTGATCTACATTTACAAAGCGTCTGTGGGATACCTCCTACCTCAATTTCCCCCAGAGGCCTTAATAAATTATTCACTCCTTTAGCCAGAGAGAACTCCAGGATCAGATCAATAGTGAGCTTTCTGCCAGTGCTGCACCTATATGTTTACTGCTCCGTCCATCCTGTCCAACGACAGTTACCAACGTAAACAGAGGTATTATTGAACAAAAAAGTGAGAGATGTACCATTTTGTTTACTCAAGGTCTGTGTGGATGTGGACACAGACAATAAATGATGGCATGCTATGTCATGGGTCAGTCCTTGTACAAAATGTCTTATTGACAGAATCAGGTTTATTTTTAGCTTCAGTGAGGGCTCTGTCGGATCCAGAGATTTATGACGGCACGGCAGGTCGCTTGGTGCTGTCATCTCTGAGACTTCGACCTTAAACAAGCCGTGATATGGTAGCATATGATCTGGTTAAATTTTTTCTTGTACTGTGTGGTCTTTAACACATCTACATGCCCAGAAAGACAGCAGAACTGTACCAAACGTTGAGAACTATAAAAAGCAATGTATATTTATCAGCATACACCTCTGCAAAAAAGCAGCTGCCAGCTGGTAGGTCCAGGTGGTGTAAACAATAAAACTACACGTGATAAGACCTCATAGACAGATAAGGGTAGATTTAGACACATACAGTACAGATTACAGTGGATATGCATGATGTCTTGTTGGGGTTTCTTTTGCCATTTGTCTCTGTGCCTCTGTCAAGTTCGGCATGCAGTATGAGCAGTGTGAGTTGCACAATAGTATGAAAGAACCATTCTGCTAGATCAGATAAAGGCTGAATAGGAGAGATGAGATGCATTTCTGGAAATACCAGCACAGAACTCGTGAAACATTCAGTACCACATCATCAGATTTTGAGATGTTAGAGTCTGAATGAGAGCTCATTTTGTACAAACTGCGATATGTGGTTACTGGTTCAACAAGAGGAGAAGGGGCGGAGCCATGCTATAAAGAGAATGGACAACTTGAGCACTGGACAATAATCTCAGTTTATGAATATGTACTGACTGATGATGACCTAATACAACAAAAAATGACAGACTGAAAGTTGAATACTGCAAATGTTGTGCTTTTTATATATATTTGTTTCTTATCAGCAGTATTTAGGAAAATATAATAGCTCTACTATGGTGCATTTGAGGTGAAAATAGTTATTATACACCATTACACCAAAGTCTCTGTACATTTGTAGACAAGGACATTTTATAACAACAAGACTCACAGAACAAATCAGTGAACGAATCTGAATGAATCTTTTTGCTTAACAGAATCAAAAGATTTGAGCCACTGGGATGAATCAGAATCAAAAGATTTGAGTCAGTAGGATGAATCAGAATCAAAAGATTCAATTCAGTTGGATGAGTCAGAATCAAAAGATTCAAGTCAGTGGGATACATCAGAATCAAAAGATTCGAGTCAGTGGGATGAATCAGAATCCAAAGATTTGAGTCAGTGGGATGAATCAGAATCAAAAGATTCGAGTCAGTGGTATGAATCAAAACTGCCAAAGTGCAATGTTTAAGACACTGTGTACAAGGAAAGTTCACAAATAGAGAAATGAGCATATTAAAACAAGTGTATTAATACACAACATATTAATGTAGTTTGTCTGGTGGCTGGAACTACTGTCAGAGATGCTTAATCAACATCAATCAGATTTAAGAAGTTGAAAAATACTGTGCTTTGGTATAACTGAACTCTAAAAAAGATGGATATTCGTTAGAGATCTATAAAGAAAGCTACAATTTACATGATTAGTTTGAAAGCAAAGTTATTCAGTTCAATTCATGCAATGGATACTGTCGCAAAGCAGCTTAAAAGGAATAAAATTCAGAATAAAATTGATAAAGTCAATTTAGATTTATTCCTAATGAGCAAGCCAGAGGAAACAGCGAAAAGGAAAAACTACCTGAGAAGACAAGGAAGCAGCTTTGAAAGGAACCCATCCTCATCTGGGTGACCCCATAAAGTGTGATTGTCAATAATTTCCTTTCTATAACTTTACACTATACAGTCGAATACAATCGTGTAACCAGAATCGCCATCAGTTATCAGTTACAGCCAGATATATCTCCATACATGATCTTTATATCTATCCACCCAAATAGCCCCTTTTTATTTTGTTTTTTCTGAGGAGTAACATTCTTCCAGGTCAACATATCCAGCCAACATTGGCCATACGCTCACTAATGAAGGCTAAAGGAAGATATTTCCACAGAACACTCCTACAAGGTGGACTAACAAGGTGTCTAATAAAGTGCAGTAAGTGTAAAAAAAAAAAAAGCAAACGTGGTGAACCTTGTACTAGCATCATACACGCTGCCATTTTAGTCACGTCACTGATGTACGGGATACAGTAGGGCTGGAAAACTGTGCATAGAAACACGTGCTCCGGGCAGTAACTCTGAACCAAGAAAAAGTGACCTATATGGCAGGAAAGCCTCATTAACCATCCACAGTGCGTATAATAATACTGTGTAAAGATCACCGTTGGAGTAGCTGAAGCGAACTTTGCACTTCTGCTTGTTAAAACATTTTAACCAGGACCGTAAATGGAACATCATAAGCCGTTGATGGCATCGGGTACACGATAATGTGTTACGTAAAAAAAAAACAAAAGGAGATTTTTGGAATATAATGAGCTTGGACACCAACTGTGCAGAGAAATATTGCACAGCACTAATGAGTATGTGGATTATGCGTGAATGTAGGAATTGGGGAAGTAAATTGGGCCTTTTGCTACAGTTTAGCCCCTTGGGTATAATTACACTTTCTAGCAGGTGCACACGGTTTCTGTGATAATCAACAAGGCCAATTAAAAGCTGACTTCCACTGGAAGCAGCAGAAGTTGCACTGCAAATACAAACCAGTGGCTACCATTCTCAAGGTATCTGTTTTATTAATAGGGCTGGGCAATACGATAATATAATATCAGTATTATCATAAATTGTGTGACAATTTATAACTTTTCTGAGATATTGCTGATATCTTTTTTTTTCTTTTCTTTTCTTTTTTTAAATCTTAAAATATGACGTGTTTCACGTTTTTTAATTAAGGGAATTTTTCTCCCTTTTTATTGTGATGCATTGTGCGTACTACAGAAATGCCTTCAAGAAACATTAGATGATATTTTTGTCATATTGCACACTTCATAGTGGTGCTTAATGGCTCCTATGAAAGTAGACACTCAGGGCTTTAAGAATTTGTAGATATTCATAAGGATTTCTGTTTTTCCTTAGCCTACTAGGGGCAATATATTCATAGAAAAGTCCCAAAAACACAAAAACGTGCTTGTTCTTCAGCATATACAATTTGAAGCCGTTATTTTCAACCACTAAAATTCAACAAAAGGAAAAACACGCGTCTCACATTGAAAGCCAACAGAGTCCTGACTCATTTTATATCAGATTTGTGATGATTTAATAATTCACTTGTTTATACAGATTGAATATGTCCAGTAAGTTGATTTTCAGATTTCAGAATCAAAAATAGGAAGTCTATACCATTATAGTAAAAAAAAAAACAAACAATTATATTAGCTAGTTATTATACAATACAATAATATTAATATTTGTGTCCTCAATATTGAAATCCAATTTAAATCAAATTTAAGAATAGTTACATATCAGTATCATCTTCTATTAAAAATAAACAATATTTTTCTGCCTGTGAGATTCCACAAAATACATCAAAACTCCTTATAAAAAACCTTCTGAAAATATACTGCTGTTTTAAGAGAGGCAAAAAGCCAGTTTTCTTCAGCGTGTGTCAATATACAAAAACCGTTTTCTATTGTGATTTTTCTGCCTTTTATTCACAAGGATAAAGGCTAATTTCATGTCTCGTTCAAACCTTTTCTGGACCATCCATTATTGCAGTAAAATTAAAGGACATTTTAAAATGCCTCTTCACTTCACATCCCAAATTCTCCCTGAAGTATTCTAACGCTGGTGACAAATTGTTAATAATGGCCAGAAGTCAGTGGTATCTCTATAATGCAGTACCAAAAAAAAAAAAAAAACACTTTCCTGAGAAAGGCCAGGGCAAGGAAGGTATTTGTGTAAAAGCATCCCAGAGAAAACTGCTGTTAATACACCTGTGCTCATTTTCTGTTTATATTACCATCTCAAGTGCTGTTTCCAGAAGTGTGTACAGCCATTTCTACAGTGCTTATGGCTCTGATTAGATACAGTCATGCAGAACAATCCTCACATGGCGTTCTAGTGAAGAAGTGCAACAGTAGTGTTTTAGTGAACAAATCTGTGTTTTAAGTGAACAAATTGTTCTTGTTCACTTCTATGTACTGCTTCATGTTTTTCTTTCATTTAAAATCTATATCGGGGTCTCCAACATGCCCATCACCTGTTCATCAATCAATTTCACACACAGCTAGCACCAAGCTAGCGTACATGGACGCGTTATATAAACTTAAATCTATGAGCAGGAATTGAAGTAGTTCGGATAAAGGATATAGAAAACACATGGCAGATCCATTCAATTTGGAAGCTGCTGGAGATTCGACAGCGTTAGGAATAGAAACATGATGCTGCCAGAGCAAAACTGTTGAATGAATCTATCCTGCTGCAGGACGATACAGGATGAGTGAGCTGTAGACATTTCTTATTAGTGCAGCTCAACACTGTTTTACATAAATTGCACATGCATATGAATGCCATAAAAATACTATTACTTAATCACATAAACTCCAATACAATTTTCAAAATTATTATCACCCTCAATATTAAAGATGTTCCCTTTTTTATGAAAAGAGTCTTTTTCAGTCTTGCTGAGGTCATCAGGGTATGTGCCAGGGGACTGTCAGTAACAATTAGCTGATAAATAACAGAATCCATGTGAATGAACAAAATCTGACAATAATAATTGATTATTTTAAAAGGTTCACACAAAAATAGCTTATTCGTCTGGTTTGGTTTATGGCAATAAGCTATGTAAATAAATGTTACTAATAATAGAACACAAGCAGCTCTTGGCCACCTTCATTTTTATTAAAGCAGCTCTCAAAGGAAAAAAAGGTTGGAGGCCCCTTATATATACCATTACACTAAAAAAAAACAATGATGTTAGTTTTATGGTTATTACACTATATAACATCCAATATTTCTTTGGACATTTTAAATGAATATGCGTCTTACTGAGAGAGATTTGGTGTTGAGTCTGAATGAGAGCTCATTTTAGACAAACTGGGATATGTGGTTACTGATTCAACAAGAGGAGAAGGGGTGGAGTCATGTTATAAAGGGAGAGTGGAGCACTTGAGCACTGGAGAGGTTTTATATCTAGCCTTTTCTATTTTTTTTTCTTCTCAGCAGTATAAATATAATAGCTATGGGGCATTTGAAGTGAAAATAGTTATTATACACCATTTTCTAGTCTCTGTACAAAGGATATTTTATAGCAACAAGACTTACTGAACAAATCAGTGAATGAATCTGAATGAATCAAAAGATTCCAGTCACTGGGATGAATCAGAATCAGAAAGATTTGATTCACTGGGATGAATCAGAAACAAAAGATTCAAGTCAGTGGGATAAATCAGAATCAAACGATTTGAGGCAGTGGGATGAATCAGAATCAAAAGATTTGAGTCAGTGGGATGAATCAGAATCAAAAGATTTGAGTCAGTGGGATGAATCAGAATCAAAAGATTCGAGTCAGTGGGATGAATCAAAATTACCACCATCAAAGTGCAATGTTTAACACACTGTGTGCATGAAAACCTGACATAATTTTACATAATAACATTAAAACATTACATTGAACTACAATAGTATAAGGTGATACAGTGACACAGCACTCATCACCTGTTATTCAAAGTAGAACCGCAAGATATAAAGATCCTGATCTCCTTTCATTGCTGTGGCCAATAATAAACAGTAATACACTGTGTATCACATGACCTGCCCCATGCCACAAATCTTGTCAAGAGTGTGTGAGCTGAAAGTGAATTTTAATATGCCCTAATCTTTGTCCTAAACAAATATTTAATATTATATACTGAATGATAAATTCACAGTTACTACACAAAATGATGATTAAACACGATGAAATGAATGAATGGGGACAGTGAGTCATAGCTGTACTCACATCTCACTCAACACTGGCCTGTGACACATTGAGGAAATAAGTCTAAAAGTTACACAGGAAAAGTTATGAACAACAGGAATCAGGTTATGTGCATGCTTAAATCGATTATCTAGGTGTGTCACAGAAACGTCTATATACTTTTCGAAAGTATATAGATCACCGCCTTAAAGAAATACAAGCACTTGCCTTTAATCCCTAAAGAAATCAGGGATAGAAAATGTGGACTGACAAAGGAAACGTTTTCTTTTCTCAATAATCATTTAAGCACTATCTACCCATTAGTTCCAGTGGAGGGAAATTGTAATTCTACAGCATATAAAGACATTCTTGACATGCAGGGGTGTGATGGTCAGGTGTCTTACAAACTTACAGTGAACATATAGGCCATAGAGTGTATACAGTACATGATGTTCCTTACAACACTGGTGAGAAGTGAGAATTGTGATCTCAGGTATAAGTCATTTGTCATCAAGAATAAGGAAGTTTTGTGGTAAATGTCATATTGCAGTATATTTAGTACACACTGTATGACTGCAATGCACCTAGTACACAACTCTGAACTACATAATATTTCCTTATGTAAAATGAATAGTGTGTTATTTAAAGTTCCGATGTTGTTATTTCAACACAATACATCAGTGTTCTCACTTCACAACCTATCATGAGCTGTTATTTTAAAATATTTTCACAGCACAAGCTATCGGCAAGGCTAATTTATTAAATATAAGCGTGATAAGCTTATAAATCCTTTTTCAGTAGAATTCCTCAGTACACCATACATTGCTGTAGTGATATTTGTCGACATATATACATCTGATGTTCACCGTGTTCATTTTGACTATGTGCATTTTGATGGGCAAAGATAAAATAAATACATGACACCAGATGTAATCATGCACAGCACAGACATGTCCACTTTGCACCATGAGGCTGAGTAATTATGCATAGCAACAGATAGACTAGTCAGTAACTACATACCTGCAAAATGCACGTGCATAGAAGGTGAGCACGAATCCATGCAATAACACAGACTCCCGCCCCCCCGGATTGATTTAATATGCAAACACTAATTTGAACTAATCTGATTTATGCATTGATTTGTTACAAAGGCTCGTTCACAGTATTGCGGCCAGTGCTATGGTGCGTTATTAAATGAATGGTACTATCCACATCAAATATGTCTGAAACAATATGTTTACAATGCACAACAGCCCAAGGTCAATTAGGATGCACTATGGGTTTTTTTTCTCCCTGCCACAAATAGAATCTAGGTTGCATCCATTAAGCACATTATGTCTATTTATAGATGAGGTCAAGCTTGGCTTTTTGTACTGACAAAATAAAGCTGGATTTATTCTAGGATCAAATCTACACCGTTTCCCCCTCCCCATTTTATTCTTTGCTCGTCTATATATTTTGTGATTTTTATTTTTGTCATCCCTGTCCATAACAAAACATCAGTGTCGAATAACCTTTCACTTAAATGTTGATTAAAACAATGCTCTTCTTCCCTGTCTGTGTAACGCACGTGACGTGCTGTCGGTCTGCACCCGAAATGAACGGGCAATGCGCGCGCAACGAAACGGAACAATGCCGCTAATATTGCACGTGAAATCCGGAACACTGGTAAACTTGGGAGAAATGTTAAACGTGTCTTTTGCATTTTTCCATTTATCTGCATGGTCATCGTGGTCCGTTATCTTGTTTTATCCCCCACTCCTGTCTACATTCTATAGTGTTTACGGCAACAATAACCGTCGCTAAACGAGGAACTTTAAACACAAAGCCGCAGCTGAGAGAAATGTCTGAGAGAACTTACCGAGCAGGCTATACGAAACGTTTTTTCCATCACCAGAGAGAAAAGTCCTTGTATATACTCAGAGCATCCTTCCTGCTCGGGATTGTCTCTCGAGCTCTCGCGCGCTCGGACAGTTATCGTTAATTCCAGTCCGCGTGCATCTGAGGCGCTGCTGCGACGTCACGCGTTCGCTTTTCATTAGAAACCGTAACCAGGAAACACTGATTTTTCCCCCCCCGATCCGATACCCAGCGATACACGGTCTAGCATCCCGATACCGATACCGCTAGAGGAGACTGGGGTCAGTTGTCACCTAACACTGTCCAAGTTACAGCGACACTCACTGTATACCTGACCAGTAGTATTAGGCTATTAGTTGTGTCCCAAATCACACACTACACACTATGTACCTACACTATGCACTATGTAGGCATCCGCAATAGTGTATAAATTTTATATGGGTAAGTATCATCGCAAAACAGTATCTTAATAACCAGACGTTTATGCCCAGAGGATGGCAAATGACCATAACTTTAGTAGAATTTTTTAAATGTTGTAAAATAAATCACACAACATGGGTTCATTTAAAAGGCATTTGTAAGATTTGTTAAAAAAAATTTTCTCATCCAGTGACAGAAGTGGTAGCCCCGCCCCTTTTCTGCTTCCTAAGCAAAGCTGAGACCATTGAGTGTATTAAGTGTCCAACATCCCACACCTCATAAGCGCATCATCTGGATACTTCAAGTGCACTACTTCTTATTAGAATTTTCAGTGTGATACTCATTCACACCATTCATACTAGCACAGGGGTCCCTAAACCTTTATCCTGTGAGGGCCACATCATTTTTCCTTTCTTTAATGGGGGCTGTACCAGAAAATTACGTGGGTTGGAGTGACTACTAGTATTATTGTGGAGATTTTATGATTTTATTATGCCTCCTAATGCTAAAATAGTTTGGGGACCCCTGGCCTAGCATAATGTGAGGTCTCAATACACACACCCCCACCCAGACTGTAAGGAGCTAAAAAGTTGAAGTAAAACTATTTCAGATGTAAAGAGCCAGAAAACACAGACCCAAGAAGATTCGGACAACAATATGCACAAAGCAGGCATGTCTCAGTGACTGGAGAGCTCTTCATAAATAGACCCAGACACAGGTGGGGCTGATGGCCCTTATTATTTAATTAAGACCATGCTCTTTGGCTCCGTCTGGTAGCAGGAGATGGTCTGCCAATGTTTCTGGCTCTCTGCCTCCCTCTAATGATGGACTTTATGCTTTCAATTTATTTAATATTAAATTTAAGGATAAGTTTGAAACAGTTATGATTCTAGGTTACTGATCAGAAGGTCAGGGGTTCAAGCTGCTACTGTTGGGCCCTTGAGTAAGGCCCTTATCTACCTTTGCTTGATCAAGGGACCAGTAGTGGCAGAATGACAGTCTTGAGGCTTGAACTCCAACCTCCTGATCTGTAACCCATAGACTGAACTCCTGAGCTACTACTGTCCTACTTCCGGCGCCGCAGCAAGTGGCAGCCTTTCCAGCAGCTCCGTGCGTACCTTACTATTTATTACTTATTAAGCACATAACAGTTTTTGCACATCGAATCGGTCTGTAACCTTAAACACTTGTCTTGCACATTACTGTTTTTCATCTAATTCTCCATATTTATTCCTAAATCTCTGTATTTAGTATTTTTCTTATATATTTTCTTATATTGTTATATTCTGCTATATTTTGTAATATTTTATGTTTTGTTATCTATCTATCTATCTATCTATCTATCTATCTATCTATCTATCTATCTATCTATCTATCTATCTATCTATCTAAAAATGTTATCATAATTTGCTTCTCAATTATAAATCACTTTAGATAAAGTCTGCTAAATGAATAAATGTTTTACAATAAATAAATACATTTTAGGGATCACTGATATAGGAATATAATATAATTTGTGATGGGAATAATAACAAAGCTGATTATTTCCTTGGAACACCACACCCAGATGTGCCTTATTTCTTACACAACTACCTTTTATTCCCACGGTTTAAGTATGGTTTCAGATTTTCACTCTAAGATGTATACACTTGCTTAGAAAATTCTCTGGAACAGTTATTCATCTCTTGGCATACATAAACTAGAACCGAGGCATGCTATTTTAAAACCTGTTTTTGGCTCCCAGTTTATAATAAAGCTGTCTCAACAGGTATTTTTCAGCTTCTGTTTGCCTGTGGATAAGGTTCTGCTGTGTTCCTTTTCTAATTGCAGAAGAGAACATGTTTTACATATGTTGGAGTTCTATTTTCTCTTTGAGATATTTTTTGCACTGACAGGTACGCTTTTAGAGCCATTTTGTGTCCTCTGATGAAGGCTTTTAGTTGTTCTCAAATTGTCAGTAGACTTATTTTTGTCTATTACACACAGAGAAACCATGGCAAGCAGAGGGGTGAGGTATGAGCACTGAAAATGACAGAGAAAACTGGGAAAGCAGGAAGCTTAATGGATGATGAAGAGCACCTAGTAGGGATGAATGTTTTTCCTTTAAATGGTGTTTGTGTGTTGGGCAGAGAGGGCTTCAGGGCTTCAGCTTGAGATGATGGTACAATGAGTCAGAGAGTGGAAAATCTGACAGCTGTAATTTTGAGTTTGAGAAAAATGTAAAGGTTTTTTTAGTAATTTTTTCTGCCCTAGGTTTTTGGTGGCAGCTTAATATTTCACGATAAACACACTTAACTGCTTTTTGTACAATTGGTCCCAAGGACTCAACAAGTGCCAGAAGCAAACAATCATCGGTCAGTGGTCATGAAAAGCTTACCTTTGCATTTAATGTGCTTTAAGAAAGATTTTAAAAGAAAAAATAAATACAGAAACCATTAGAAGACCTCTCGAGAGCACAAGTGAAACATCAACCAAAGTGGAAACATGTGCTGAATGACCATGACGATGATCTGTAAGTGTTTATCAACCTCTTTGAAAGGACTGATGGCATGTGAGTGGCCGAACAAACCACTTTTCTCAATTGCTCTTCTGTCAGGGAAACTCAAATAGCCATGCACACTGCATTCTTTCTAGAAGAAGGCCATTATGCAGAGAGTTGACCTCACACTCAAATGACACTTCAGAGAACTGTGGTAATAAGGCTCAGTCTTGGTTCTTCTTGTTTATGCCTTTTGAATTGGCTATGACCTAGCATGAAGCCCACAGGCCCACTTCATTGTCTGCCTCCTGGCCATCAGATTTCTTCCTGTTGGAATCTTGACAAATGACCAAGATTCCTCTGGCTACTTGTCAAGAAACAAGGTAACCCCCTCTCCCTCTTGTACCAAGACCAACCACTTACTGACGTCCCAAACCCTTCAAACCAGTAGTGTCTAAAAAATTCACTTAACCTTCCTACCAATAAGGGTCCACAGCAAAGAGACATGCATAAGAGACATTGTATAATACAACATTAACAGAACAGTAGTCATATTTCCTCAGGGTTTATTTAGATTTGGCCTGATATATTACCTTTTCACAGGCTAGATCTTCATTTGTATATACTTACACATTTTTATCAGTTCGAATGCAACTGTCTGTCTGGCAATCCTGAGATCTGAATAATTGAACAGAAAAATATCCAGTCTATCTCATAGAACTTTAGCTGCTACACTTCTAGAAAGAGAGATCGAAAACTCTAAACTCAATTTTTTACCTGCTGATTTGATGGATTTGAACAAACAAAATTACAAACAAACAAACAGTTTGAGTAGCTAACTTAGCAAAATGTCAGTTCAAGTCTGCAAAGAATGAGCTTTTCTCTTCTCGGTTAAGAATTGTTAAATATTTTTTTACATTAAACCTCACAAGATACAATTGTGAAAATGGAAACCCAATGAGTATCAAACTGAGCCTTTAGGACAGAAACACACTAGATTTTAGAAATGATCCAAATTGGGTCAAGGTCAGAGCAAGGTTGGATATCTGAAATAGTTTTCCTTCAACTGGTTCCTTACTGTTTGAAAAATATTTTAAAGATATTGAATTAAATATTAAGAATAAAAATTATTGAAAAAATTAGGAAGACTAGACTTGATGGTGATTTCGATGCAGATGTTGAGCTGTACTTGATTTTTTTTACGACCATTGGTGATGATTATGCACTTAAATCCAATATAATCCACTTCAAAACATTTGTGAGCAGCAAATAATCTGGTGTGGATGTCAAAAAAAGAAAAGAAATTTTCTATTTTTTTTAATTTTTTTGTTTATCTTTATGAAACACTTCAGAGACTTGATTAGCCATGTTAGCCGATTTACACCAACTTTCCCTGACTAGCACCAACAAAATAAGTAGAAATTTATTTTTCAGTTATTTGTTTGTTTATTAATTTATTTATTTTTGCTTTGAAAAAGACAAGAATGTTCTAATAAATCTATTTTTTTTTGTGCCCCACTAAAATACACATCGCAGACGTCAACATGTTGACTTTTACAGTGAAATGAAGACACTGCGCCGTGTGTGTCTCTGTAAACACACCGCAGCCATCTTCAGTATTTTGCAGTCAGACTCCGCAGTGAAAACATGGGGGGTGTTCTTGGGCTTTGTTCTATGGCGAGTTGGGTACGTTTTAACATTTTAATCGATATTAATAACATCCAGTATAAATAAGTCTGTATAATATTAAATCATCCTGATTACAGGAAAACAAATGGTCTTTAAATTGAATCTGAAAACATCTTGCGGCAGCTGCGGTATGAAATGGTGACTCGTTCATCGTGACTTGCATTTAAACTACTTTTATAGCCTGCTTTTGTATATGGGCGATTTAAAAATATTGTTAAATTAATGTATTATTTTCAGTTTGTATATATTTTTTGATCCATTATCTCAAACAGTCGGCTGTCAGTCTCCTTTCGTGTCAGCTTTATATGTTTACTGGGTGGTTTCCTGTGGCCTGGGGACGTTATCAGCATTGTTAACTAACTAGTTAGCTAATGTTTTCAACCTTTTTAACTATCATAGTTTAATACAAACCGAAAGCTAACATTTGAACTATATCGAATATTTTCTTCACTTTTTTATTTTATTTAAAAATACACTATTTAATCGTATAATCAGGCAATGGAATCGCAGCTAACCCGAACTAGCCCGTGTTGTTATTGTGATTACGCCACTCTTAGCCTAGCCTAGCCTAGCTTATTTTAGCGTGTTTTGCTAATGTCGGATTATTTTTCTCCGAAATGGTTGCGCCACAGCACAGGCAAAACAAAGATCATGTGTCAGGACATTAATATATCCACAAATAGATCGTTTACAAGTGAACAGAACAAGATTAGCTTGTTTTTAGTTTCACGTTTGTGAATTTTTTTGAGTCTGTTTAATCCAGTTTATTAGGCGGCGTTTCCGGTGTTTGGGGCATGATGTCATTCATGTGATTAGTGGCGTTTTAATGTGATGTTCTTGTTTTTAGCTAGAATTAGATATCTAAACTGATTTATATGAATTACCAGATTAAAAGAAACGCCTGCTTGCAGTGTAATATTTATGACTGGATAAGTGTGATGTGATCTCACAATATGATCACAATGTCCAGCTTTGGTTTAGGTGAATAATGTCAGACATGATGGAGAGCACAGTTTTATTTCCACACTACTTTGCTAGACAACCTGGATCCCCAACATGTATCATGATGCACTAATGTGATGAGTACCAGTAATATACCAACCAGGCTTAGAGCTCTGGATCGATATCAGCTTTAAACCGGATATAACGTCTCGCCTTATGCTACTTTCTCATTGTTATGACGTCACACTTTCACAATTAATCCCAGCGTTACCTCATTAGTGACTTTTATTTTTTATAATGCTGTCTGAAAATTATTTCCCTAAATGTCCGTCTACCTGCTTATTTTTGTTACCAGAATTCTTAAATGAATATTATACCATTTTATTTTATACAGTAATACAATTAACATTAAAAAACTTGATTCCATTTAGAGTTTTCTTATAGAACAAACACACAAAAATGTGATTACAAGTAAGTTACAGTGTTATTGTAATATTAGATAGCTAGGTAGTGAACAGATGTATGAAACTAGATAGACAGATGTACTTTGTTTATCCCTCAGGGGATATTTTGGTGCTATAGCAGCAAAGGACATTGATATACAAAGTTATTAAAACATTATAATACTCACCAGTCATTTATTAGCCAAGTATTTAAGGAACGTGGTTCAGACAATTCTATACATATTAAATAAAAGCTACGTGTACACTAATCTGGATAAAACGCTCCGTGTCCACATTATCAATTTCAATCATTTCCCAAAGGTTGGTCATCCACGGTGAGTTTATTTTAACGATTTTGGTTTAGTGCACAGAGGGTCAAGGTGAAGAAGGGCAGCATCAGATTAACAGAATAGGTGCAAAACTACAACAAGTTTCAGAATAACAGCAGCAGACATTAACCACCACAAGCAGTGTTGATTCTGTGTAGGCATTGTATTGTAATGTGTATGGATTTGAATAAATATGAACCAGTTATTCACTCATTCTGAAAAACTGGAGTTGTGTCCCGGTGAACCACACACACCAAAGCTCTCAGAAAAAAAGCACCATGTGAAGGTAGAAGTGTTCATGATAATGAGCTCCAGTTTTGCTACCATCTGCCTTCTTGGTGATGGAGTTTGTGTTTCTGAGCAGCCTACTGTAGTGCTTTGCATCTCCTGCAATTATGCTGCTACCCTAATAGACTACTTATCTCATCATACTACCAATGAAAATCAACTCTGAAATCCAAATGTTTTCTCTGTAGATCCCCTGCCTTTGTGGCAGTGCTCCTTGCCTCCTGTGCAGATGCTGCCCCAGTGGAAACAACTCCACGGTCACTCGCCTCATCTACTCCTTCTTCCTGCTTCTGGGGGTGGGCATCGCCTGCATCATGCTGATGCCCGGCATGGAGGGGCAGCTCAAGAAGGTATTTTTTTTTCCTATTCCATATTTATATAAAATAATAATAATTTGCATCTGATCTAACAGTATTGTCCTCAGAGGAAAAAGAGCTCATTAGTGAATGTTTAATATTGAAAAAGTTCTGTGTTTGCAGATTCCAGGCTTTTGTGAGGGAGGAATTGGAACCTCCATCCCAGGTGTGAAGGGACACGTGAACTGTGATGTGCTGGTGGGCTACAAGGCTGTGTACCGTGTGTGCTTTGGCATGGCCATGTTCTTCCTCCTCTTCTCTCTCCTCATGATCAAGGTTAAGAGCAGCCAAGATCCACGAGCTTCTGTACACAACGGGTATGGGAACTTTTGGACAAGCTCATGTTCATGTTTTAACTTCAACTACAATATAGTGTTTAAATATTAAGGTATTTATGGACCTGACTGAACATATCTAACATTTGGAAATAATAAACACCTATCTGATCATTTTCTTTCCAATTCCTTTGCAGGTTTTGGTTCTTCAAGTTCGCTGCTGCTACTGCTATCACTGTCGGAGCGTTCTTCATTCCAGAGGGTCCTTTTACAACCGGTAATGAGCATTTCAGTAATCATTAGACTGAACACCATAATAAAACAGCCTTTTTTCCCCTCAAGTATACCAGGAAACTAACATTATCTCTTTCACTCATTCTTTAGTGTGGTTCTACATTGGCATGGCTGGCGCTTTCTGTTTCATTCTGATTCAGCTGGTGCTTCTTATCGACTTTGCTCACTCCTGGAATGAGTCCTGGGTGGAGAAGATGGAGGAGGGGAACTCTCGCTGCTGGTACGCAGGTAAGCGTGAAAAGGAACACATGTATGCATAGGTATATTGTGGGCTTTTGGACGATTTTGTATTTGAATCTGGGTGTGGACAAAAGATTTCTGGCCCACTTGAAAACAATGAGCTGAGCTTTAGGTGAAAGCACAGAAAACACTTCCTGTTTCACAGTGTCTCCGAATAACAGGGACTGGTATGTAATGGTCAAAGAGGAAATGAAAACAGCAGGGCTTTAGATAATTAAAAGCAGAATGAAATCAAACGCAAGTCTTTATAACTTTAGAAACACAAGATTTTGCTGTAAAGATTTATTACTGTGTAAAACATTAATAGTGTTGCAGAGAGCTGTTATGGCTAATGGTAGTTACAACTAGTGCTCATAATTATTTCTGCTTCTGTGCCCTCTAGCTCTTCTTACTGCCACAGCCTTGAACTACGCTCTGTCCTTGGTGTGTGTGGTGATGTTCTACGTGTACTACACCCACACTGAAGGCTGCACTGAGAACAAGGCCTTCATCAGCGTCAACATGCTGCTGTGTGTGGGAGCCTCCATCATGTCCATTTTGCCCAAAATTCAGGTAACTGACTGTGTTCAGTTGGTGCAGTAGTTTTATTGACCACCTACTTGCAAGGTAGACTGAGAACCGCAATGTTCATTGAGGAAGTAGTAATTTAGTGATGTTTACATTTGGAAATCTTTTTCTACATTTGGATTTGTTTGTAGTCGATAACTCTTACCACTTTTCCCCTAAAAGACACTTCACAGCAGCGTTTCTCCTTTTTGTTTTAAATTTTGTTTCCCTATTTCCTTTTCCTTTCTGTTTAGCTCCTCCTTCAAATCACACAAGGAAATGAATCAGAGAGAGAGAAAAAAATTTCAGTGAAGAGTCGCTTGAAAAAGATTTTGCGTCTTTAAGGATGGTGGACTTTTTTTGCCGGGTCACAGGCTGAAGGACGTTAGTTCGAGGACATTAGGCATTGTTTCAGCTGATGTGGTGGGAACAGTTGGGAGAAAGATAGAAGGACTGTTAATCTTTTTTAACAAAGAGCACAATTTAATTGTGTCTCTTTTCTTTTAATTTAGGAATCACAGCCCAGGTCTGGTCTCCTGCAGTCCTCCGTCGTCACCCTGTACACTATGTATCTGACCTGGTCTGCTATGACCAATGAGCCTGGTAAGTAATTGTTCCTGAGATATTTGAAAGAAAAACCATTTGCTACTTGTTTAAAAGAAAAACACCATACTGTATAAATAAGTCTTGCTTTATTTTTAGACCGCAAATGCAACCCTAGTCTGCTGGGCATTATTGGGCTGAACAGCACCACCCCAGCTGCCCCAGGTCACGTGGTCCAGTGGTGGGATGCCCAGGGCATTGTGGGATTGATCCTGTTCCTGATGTGTGTTTTGTATTCCAGGTAAGTTGCCGTTTTGTTTCTAGCCTCAGACGCAATAGTTCATGTTCGCTTAAACCGTTATGTTTATCAGAGTCTATGCCTTTTCAGCATCCGCAATTCTAACAACGCTCAAGTCAACAAGTTGACGCTGACTAGCGACGAGTCCGCTCTGATCGAGGACGGTCCAGCGCCGGAGAATTTCGACGAGGGAGACGGGTCAAACCGGGCCGTGGACAACGAGAAGGATGGCGTCACGTACAGCTACTCTTTCTTCCACTTCATGCTCTTCCTGGCCTCTCTTTACATCATGATGACTTTGACCAACTGGTACAGGTATGACCAGAGCTAGAACCGAAACAAATCCTACAGTCCTGATTTAGGTCTTTCCTTATCCTGATTTTTTTTTTTAAAGTGTGGTACCAGTAGATTATAAAAAAAAACAGATTTTTAATGCAACCATGCCTCAGTGTCTAATATTGTTCACTCCCTCTGTATATTTCCATTTTCCATTGACATCAATATATCAGTTAAACTTCCTGTAAACTTTGGTTTAAATTCGATCTGCACTATTTTTAGCCCTGACTCCAACTACGAGGCGATGACCAGCAAGTGGCCTTCGGTATGGGTGAAGATCTCGTCCAGCTGGATCTGTATCTCTCTGTATGTCTGGACCCTGGTGGCTCCGCTCGTCCTTACCAACCGCGACTTCGACTGACCGCGCGGAAGAGAGAAGGCTTTACTCTAACCTTGCCCTTCATCATTGTGAATATCCGCCTGTAAAAGCAGGGCAGGTCGGCTCATAATTGTAAATAAGCTGAAGCTGGTGCATTCCCCTGTGGTTAATCCTCAGTTTTGGTGTAACTGTTGCATGTTATGTAGTGATATTTATTTGTGCTGTACGTTGTTGTAAGCAGTCAAAAAATTAGCCAGGCTTGAGTTTTGTAAAGAAGCACAGGAATATGTGTACATCCTAAAGAAAGATAAAAAAGGAATCATTGTAAAATTTTGATTTAAGTAGCTTGGGCTTGACATCTTTACCATAATTTATTCATGAAGCTGTAGGAGCAAGATGCGTCATCTTATAAAACAAATTTCCTGTAGCGTGGGCATAAGAGTTCAGTATTACAAATTTAACAAATATCATTGCTAAGTAGAAGTTTAGATTCGCTGCTTTTTTCCATTCCTAACACATTTTTTGCATCATTTAGGATATCCTTTCCAAAACATAGGTCATGTGAAATACTGTTTTATTAACACCAGTGTTGGTGCATGTTAATGAATTTCCAGGCTTTTAGTTAGGACTGTAAAACACTACAGTGCTAATCCTTTTGCAACTTGCACAGGTTAGTGGAGTTTTGAAGTTTTATTGTGTTTTGAAATTTTTTGCACTGATTCATTGCTTTACAAACTCATGTTAAGATGATATAATTTCACATGTGGAATTTGCTTCTATGCCATGTAGATGTGTGTGTTACCAGCCTGCTGGAGCTAATATTCTAGTAGCTGCTGTTATGTAACATTACAGGCGCTGACGTGTGATGCCTTAGTGTATTCTTTTTGTCCTTTTGACATGTGCATTGTAATTTATCTTGTCAATCATTAAAGGTTTAAAGCCCCTATCAGCTCTGTGATTTTTTTTTTTTTTTTCTTCCCCTAAATATGTTTAAAGGACATTTCCACTTGGACACAAAACCAGTGTAGGTCACTAGTGAAACCCCACCCTGGGTCATTTACTTCTTCTTTCAGTTAATCATACAAGCTTAAAATGCCCGAGACAGCATTATGTTCATCTACCCTGTCCAAGATGGCTACAGCCAGCAAATCATACAAACTGACACTAATGAGAGGTATTTTAGACCTGTGAATTACAATTTTCTGATTCTGACTATAAAGTGCACATCAACGACAAGAGGCTTGAATCCCTTGCAACTTCTTTAATATCAAGCTTGGGATATTGACAAAGCATAAAGAGAACGGCGAAATCACTATACTTTCCGGACATTATTGAACTAGTAAGAGTACTGTTATGTACAGAGATCTGAGCGCAGGCACTTCTATACCATGTCACATAACAAAATCCAAACCAAAGTCGCAATCACAGAATTCAGTATAAAAAAAAAAAAAGACATAACAGAAGAAAACAAAATAAAATCTACGATCTCATAAACTTGCTGCACTATAACCCTTGTTTATCCAGGACAACGGTGAACAAGATCAAAAAGCAGATGTGATCTAATGGAATGTCATTTCAATGTGAGAAGAAAAGTACCAAAAAATTGCATTAAATAAATAGATCATTTTGATGACTATGTACAAAAAAAGAAAGGTCTCGTTCATCTTTAAACGTCGAGTTGGTGCAGATCGGCAGGAGGCAGGTCTGAGTTCAGTTCACACAGGTAGAAGAGTGTGGCTTCGCTGGCCTCTGCTTCAGTGAGGGGCTCCAGGCGGATCATTGAGCTGCGTGGAGGTTCTTCTGTCTGCAGAGATGACTGCAGGAGGTCCACAGTGTCTTCTGGGTTCGGCTTCACATCTTCAGGCTGTGGTTCGGCAACTGAGGGGAGAGGACTGCAACCATCAAGGAAGGCCAGCAAGGGATAGCTGGTGTACTGAATCAGTTGTTTATCTGAAACAGGACCGAATACCGAATTTAAGTTTCTACGCTGATCAGAAGTTTATGAGTTAAAATTCCAGGATTGCCTAAAGATCACTTTTGGCCCTTGAAGTGACACTTTAACCCAAAGTAAAATGTTTGTATTTTCTTTAAAATATAGAGATGTTTAGAAGAATTTGTTAGTCTCATCCTCAGACGTCACGCCCCGGAAACGGCTGGCTGAATGTCTGATGCACACAAAACCGGAAACACCCAATTGGTTAGATTCTACAGGATTTCTGTAAGACGTGTATGTGGCATTTGTAATGGTCCTCCTGGAAACAAAGCCTTCTTGGCATTCTACTTCCCTCATGGTAGAAGGAAGCCTTAGTGTTTACAACTGTGAGAGTGAGCGCTTATAAAAATCAGCTAAACACTGGAGTTTACAAATGATGAAACGTTTGTGGTATAGACTCAATTATTTGCACAGATTTTTCTTAAATGAACAATCTGTGGTTATGACATGACACCGAGCATGATGCTGAACAAAACGAGCTGTGATTGGTTGCTTTACATGTCGATCAGATGCCTCTGGGGTGGTCTTTGGTCAATAAAAGCTGCTATGGAGTCCAGACCTTCTCTAGTCAATCTGAAGATCTGGCTATGTGAGACCATTTTGTGTGCCATATGCATCAGAAGTTCAAGCACTGGCCTGACTTTTGAGGCTGAGACTAAGAATTTGTTAACAGTTACCTGTAGCGTAATTTGCAGTCTCACCCTTTGCAGAAATGCCTTCACCTTTTGAGTTTGAGCCGGTTCCCTGTAGCAAACATTAGAAGTAGATGACAAGGGTGAATGGGTTGAGTTAAAATATCAGAAGCACACGGTGATTTGTCATTCATCACTCAAGTTTCTGTTTTGTTCCATGCTGGATTTCGTTTAGATGAAAAGCCTAATGGTCTTAACTTACTGTATCAGTGCAGGTGAAGAAATCATGAGATCTGCACACAATATAAAACTGTGACAGTAAGAAAATGGCATGAAAATGAACAGAGAGGTGCCTCTGACGGACGGGAAACAGAAGAGATGATAGGGCAGATATCAGATCATAGACACAAACCTCTAGAATGTTGGAGTCAATGGAGAACTGTTTTCCATACAGCATGGCCTGAAAGTCTTCCAAGCTGCAGTCAATACTGTCCAAGTAGTCCATCAGCTCAACTCTGTTGAAGAGATTACATTGTTTTATAAACTATCCCATACCTAGGGCATCTGGGAGAGAAAAGCACCTTAACCTGTGTCAGTGTAAGAATCTAGTACAGGGCTGGGCAATTAATTTCTACAGGGGGCCACATAATAAATATGAACTGTGTTGGAGGGCCGAACCATCGATAACTTGAACTTGCAAGCTGCTACTGGTAATCAGAAGAATAAGGATATTATGTAAATATTTATGTAAATTTTTTATGAATTGTTGTGTAGGTCAAAGAGGAAAATAATCCTATAGAAGAAGTAATAAACAGTTTAAAACAAAAACAATCACTGCATCACTGTTTCATTTGATTTTTAACTTGTTAATCTTCACAAATACTGAAAAGATGTTTTGCATTATGTTAAAGATAAGCAACTGCTCAACTTCATTCAAATAGCAACAAGTGCTTGTTTTCAGTTCATTTTACTTGTTAAGTACTCAGGGTTAATTTCTGTCACTTTATCCTGCATTCTCTTTAAAAGTCCAACATTTTTCCCTGTCAGATTTGGACAACCATCAGTTGCCAGCTTGTCCCATTTCAGTCCCAACTTGTCCAAACATGCATTTACCTCCGTGAAGAGATCACTACCTGTTGTTGTTCCTTTCATTGACTGCATGGCTGCCAGCTCTTCCGTGATTTTGAAGTCTGCAGTAATCCCACGTAAGAAGATGAGTAGCTGGGCTGTGCCATGTAAATCGCAGCTCTCATCCAGAGCCAGTGAAAAATTGACCGCTCTGTTCCTCAGCTGAAGCTCCAGATTTCCCGCGATGTCCTCAACCCTCGTCGTTACAGTGCGTCGGGAGAGGGGCACGTTCTCGAATGCTCCCTTTTTCTCTGGGCATATCAGGGCAGCAGAGTCCACCATACACTCCTTAATAAACTCTCCATCAAAAAACGGTGTACTTTTTCTAGTGATTTTGTGAGATATGACATAACTTGTCTTGACAGCTGCATCTCTGGGTGTGGGAGGTTTTGTAAAAAGGCCTTGTCGGGTTTGCAGCGTGGCTAGCACAGCCTCCGACTCCTTTGCACGCTCTTCATCAGACAAGTTCTTGTATTTCCCCTCGTGTTTGGTCACGTAGTGGCGATTCAGATTGTAATCTTTGAACACAGAGACCTGTGTACCACAAACTAAGCACACGGCTTTACCTTTGATTTCTGTAAATAAATATTTTGCAGTCCATGTCTTGTTGAAAACTCGGGATTCGGAATCAACTTTTCTTTTTTTAATGGGAGCTGACATTTTTTTAGGAGTGGCTGACCAGCATTAACGTGCCAGCATCACCTGTTACCGTTCAGACACGCACACACGTCCATACGGAAATAATAAAACTCCAGGCTTTTCAAAATAAAAGCAACACAGTTGTACTGCGTGCAATGCATAAACACTTGTTCATTTATGTTTATGACTGACTTAAAGGGGACTGGACAGGGACGTCCAAAGGGCCGGATGTGGCCCGCGGGCTGTAAAATGCCCAGGTCTGATCTACAAAGTCAGGTGTTTTCTCCTAATGTCTTAACCAGCAAGCTGACTGGCTCCTTTATAGATTTATACAACGACCAGGCATAACATTATAACCACCTGCTTAATGTTGTGTTGGTCCCCTTTTGCTGCTAAAACCGCTCTGACCCGTCCTGCACTGTGTATTCTGACACCTTTCTATCAGAACCAGCATTAACTTCTTCAGCAATTTCAGCAACAGTAGCTCGTCCGTTGGATCGGATCACACGGGCCAGCCTTCGCTCCCCTCGTGCATCACTGAGCCTTGGCCGTCCATGACCCTGTCGCCGGTTCAACTCTTTTCCTTCCTTGGACCACTTTTGATAGATACTGACCACTGCAGACGGGGAACACCCCACAAGAGATGCAGTTTCGGAGAAGCTGTGATCCAGTCGTCTAGCCATCCCAAATTGTCTCCTGTCAAACTCACTCAAATCCTTACGCTTGCCCATTTTTCCTGCATCAACTTTCACATCAACTTTGAGGACAAATGTTCTCTTGCTGCCTAATATATCCCACCCACTAACAGGTGCTATGATGAGGAGATAATCAGTCTTATTCCTTAATTAATTCCAATAGCATTAAATGACTGCTGTTTACAAAATGTTGCCGCTGATCAAGTGAATGTACATTAGTTAGTCTTCTTATAGATAAATTTTCACACAATCAGGGGGGCAAATGGTTTTCAGAATTCACAGGGTTTTTTTAAAAACATAAATCCATGTACTTTTGATTTACTTTTAAATTTTCTCGTATCTAGCTTAATAAATCCCACTGTCTCTCCTGTGTAATGGTTTGGCTCTCTAAAATGTTTGAGAATCATACCGTTAAAAAGGTTTACTAGTTTTCTGAACAAGTCCTATGTCCCGCTCAAGTGAAGTATAACTGTATAAAGCTGTCTCTAATAAATGAAATCCATTCCCAACTTACTTTCCCAGGAGGTTAATGTTCTGAGAAATGGTGCCGCTCTCATTGAGGATGGAGTCCATCATCTTCACAGGGTCTTCCTGGCTCAGGGCTGAACTATGGTTTAGCTGCAACGCGCTGCACGTTGGCTGGATAATGTCGAATGATGATTCTCCTTCAGCTCGAAGTGTGGTGTCTGTTGATAACTGTCTGCTCATGCTCCTGTTTTCTGTGGTCTCGCTGTTGTCGCAATCTACCTCGACGATTTCTACGTCCCTGCAGCAAAGATTAGGGATGCCACAATACTCAATATAAGATTCAATATAGGTTCGGTACGACCTCCACGGTTCAATACGCATATATGAACCACGGTTTTTCGGTTTTTTCCTTAAAACAATAAAACCATGCGTTTTATTACTCTCTGATCCACCTGTTTGTGTTTGCCTGTACTGTATGTCTACGCGCTGAGACAGACACGCCTCCCCGCGAGTAAATATCCAATCAGTGAGCGCTAAAGTTAGGGGCGGTAACCATGCTTGTGATACTGGTGTCAGATTTCACTCTAACCCTGGAGAGCGTTGAAGCGAGACAGAAATACGAGGAAGCCGTGCTGTGATTCAGATCTGTGGTGTGGGGACATTTCGGATTTGTTGTTGACTATGATGCCGATTAAACAAAAATAATGACTGACTGTGTTTAAGCACTGTTCCACACGAGTTAGCTACTCAGATGGAAATACTTCCAGTATGACCGCACATCTGCAGCTCCATCACCCAGGGATATCACTGTGTGGAAGCAGGATGGCAGAGCAGGTAACACAGGAACCCAAAATCAACAGTCCCTAACTGATTCCTTCCAGCATTCAGACACAACTGGTTCCAAGAGACACAAAAAATAATTCTAATATAATAATTGCTAAAGATTTGCAGCCGTTTTCTGTGATCGGTGATGTGGGCTTTCGGGCAACTAAAAGTGCTCGAACCACATTACACACCACCGACATGGCCTTTTTTCCTCTATGAAAAAACTCACAAAAAAATTGAAACCGAGTCGGCTAAAGCTCAAAGCCTTGCTCTAATAACAGATAGTTGGACCTCACAGGGAACAGAGTTATCTCACCATGACTGTTCATTACAGAGCGGATTGGGAAAAAATACATACAAACCCGTCCCCTGTAATAAAGTCATACAAGCGCTAATTCATATCTCACTATTTTCAGTACACTATGAATATGTACAAGTTGATTTTTGCATTTAAGTAAAATAAAGAGAATTGCAACTAAAACCAGTTTTTTTTCTTCTTAACATACTGTTCCTGTCACCTAAGCAAAGAATAATGGAAAAAAACTTTAATTTGCCAAGCCATCCGAACCGAAAACCGTGGTTAAAAACTGCAGTACGTATTGAACCGTGGGTTAACTGTATTGTTGCATCCCTAGCAAAGATATATAGAAACAGATGCGGATGAGCTCATTCATAAAATGCTAGAAAAAAATAATGTATGACTGAATTATATAATTAACTAAATTACTATATGTTCAAGTTTGCAGGAGACAATGTGACAAACCAATACGTAACTTCCGAAATTTCTGATTATTTATGTGGGTATGACATTGAGCAGTAGCATTATATCTAACCTCCCATTCTAAACAAGGTAACACATCTACATCACCACCAAGAGCGACATCCAAGGCATGAAGCTCTCTAGTGTAAACGAAGACTTACTTTTTTTTTTTTTTTACTTAGTTATTTTCCCTTCATCTTGATGGAGACTTCTTCTGTAAGTTTAGTTAAAGGTGACTGCTAAATGCAGTAAATGTAAAAAGATAAAGATCTGCAGTGTGATTTGGAATAAACTCAACACACACACAGCTTACCCTTCATCTACCGCTGTCGTCGTGTCCACTGTGACTTCTGCGTCCTCGTTCGTGATATCACAGATGATGACATCATCGGCATTGTCAGTGTTCTTCAGACCACTGACTGCAGACTGAGAGAGAGAGAGAGAGAGAGAGAGAGAGAAACAAATGCATACAGCTATGTTAATATACACATGAAATACTTTCCAGTGTGGAAAATATCAATGTCTCTCATGAACTCTGAACGAGTACAATCAGATTCTATTCAGCGCTGTATAATGAATTGTTATTTTGCATTTGCTGAGCCAATTCTTTCTTTCACCATCCTTAAAAAGTCTCTGGTCCTTATGATTCAGTGGAAAAACCATTATCGAAGCTCATCTCACTTTAACTGCATAACGTGAACAGAGTGTAGGACAGTTTGGTGGAAGGATACATACGTTGCTGTGGTCCACTGCTTCCTCATAGATTTTGGAAATGAATTTTGACTTCTTTCCATTGCTGCTTAGTAGCAGAGGCCTGGTTGTGAGAAAAAGAAAGGATAAAAAAAAAAAAAAAGAGTCATGGAAAGGGAGTATAACTTTCTTAAGCTATAAAAGGATACAAAACTAAAAGGATATAAAAACTAGAGTTACCTCTTGCGTTTCAGGTTCAGCACACGGTTATTCTGGACCAGGGTGAGGATGAACTGCACAAGCTAACGTGAAAGAAAAGGGGGAGAAAAAAAAAAACATGACAGTCTGAACATCATGTACTTCATCAAATTGAACAATCTCCGGCAAGTTCGATTGTATATGATGATACCTCTTTTATAGCACGTTGCTGCTGCACATGCTTCTGCCTGAGATCTGACATCTCCCTCCACAGAGCCTCATTCTCACTGAACAAAACCATGAGAAAGAAATGTCATGTCATTATTATTATTTCAAAATGGAAAGCATGTGCCATAATACACAGCATTGCGTGGAGAGCATTTACCGTTTCAAAGTGGCCAGCCTGGCGTCCATGTCTTCCTGTTTGTCGTGCACAGTTTGAACACTGGTCAGAATTCTGGACAGATCCTCTTGCCTCAGTTTACTGTCTTCCGGTCTAGTACTGGATACCTAAAATACGATGAAACATTTGAATGCAAATTGAGTGCAGAGTAAAACCTACATTATGCTACATTGTCCTCACCTTTGTCCTCATTTCAGGAGCATAACAATAAACCAATGATTAAAAATTGCATAGATTTTTGGTTACCACAATTCAGTCTTTTTATTAATGAAAAAAAAAGAGAGAACAGTACAACTACAGACTGGGGAATGAGAAGCTAGAACTGAGAAAAATTTGCTTAGCAAATAATGTTGTTTATGGAAGGAGTCTCCAGTGTCAGTGCATGTAAAAGTGTTCAAGCATTCCAGCTCAACCCTCTCAACTGACCTTTCTCTTTATGTTCTCCAGTAAATCGTCTCGGCCATTCTGAAAGTAAGGATGCTGGAATTCAACTGGTCCGTCTCGCTCCTGCTTCACTATGCCGGTGTCAATGTGCATCACCTTGCGAAAGCCATCTGTGAAAACAAAACAAACTTTTTTTCTTAACCTGTCTGTGAACGACAGACAACACAAATGAAAGATGTCCTTATGACACACACTAAGAGAATTCCCTTACACATGTTCAGCTGTCGGACAAAACTGGCCATGTTGTTGTGTTTAAAAAACTTTGGCAGGATTTCTTTTGCGAAGCGTTGCTCATCCAGGACAAGGAAACTGTTCCCCTCCTGTAAGAAAGGAAGATCACATCTGTTAGTCGCCAAATCAACTCAACATGACCTGGTCATCACTTCAGTCACACTTGAAACTCACACATGCTTAATTCCTACTGATTTTATTAGTAACTTAAATACAAGCTTTGTCTCAATCTTCTGGGGCAAAAAGACACAAGACTCTGAGATCTGTTCAGGTAGACTCTCATAAATAGAAACGATTCTAGTCCTTTAACACTTTTTAAAAACATTTAATCATTATCACTATTGTATTTGTAGCTCTCCCAGGATTGTTTGCATCAGCCTATGCCATACACCTATTGGAGGATTTTTTTTGAGTGTTTTATCAACACTCACACACTGCAGTATTACCAAAAATATCTTCACCTGCCTAAACTTTGCCATCTTTGAGAGCAGGGGCAATAAATCACCCACTGGTGAACAACAAGGTTTATTTACACATATAGCAACTTGCAGTGGACCATTAATAATCAATGATAGCTGGTGACTTTCAGCAACATGAGTGACAGCGACCCAGTGGTGGCCAGATGTGGGTGTGTCCAGTGCTGCAACTGGTTGATAAAAGATTAACTTCATGCAAATATAAGGCTATTTGTCGCAGTAATAAGAGGCTTGCAGCAATAAAATCGCAACATAACACTACTAATCTCAACCCCTGACCACGGAATTCTTCCATGACGAAAAATTTTTTGTCCGCATCCGAACTGGCTTCCAGACAAAAGAGGAAGAACGATGATCTTAATGTTTTAGGAAGCCATTATATCGGAACAACAAAGTGAAAAGGCAGTAATGAGTAATTAAGGTTGTGTTACTCATCAATAAACAAAGAGGACTAGGAAAGATACTAAGTTACTTATAATAGCAATGTCGAAATCACAAAGTGGACAAAGTGTCACATTTCTCTTGGTTGCTATATCAGGATAATAGAAAATATTGATAAACAAACCATTACTAATATTTAGGATCGATTGTACTTCCAGTTTCATTCATATCTGTAGTATTTATTTATTTATTTTTAAACGCGGTTTCATGCTCAAACTTTCTATTTTTCCAACATTTTCTATTTCTATTTTCTACTTATCTATAAAAAAAAAAACCAATCAATAATAATAATAATAATAAAAAAATCCTTTCCGCGTTTACTCATGAAACACGGTCGGATATGCAAATAACTATGAACATGCAAATTAACTCCTCGAGTAACTAGTTAGTTAACTTACTTTTTTTCTAACATTTTCTATTTCTTTTCAATCGGAAATACGTGTTGATAAATTTAAAAAAAAAATCAATTATATATATATATATTTAATTCCACAAGTACTGATGAAACACGGTCCGATATGCAAATGAATCTATGAATAAGCAAATTAGCTCCTTGAGTAACCAGTTAGTTAATTTTCTATTTTCTAACATTTTCTATTTCTTTTAAATATAAAATACTTATCGATAAAAAAAACAATAAATAATAATTAACAAAAAATATTTAATTCCACGTGTATTCATGGAACACGGTCTGATATGCAAATGAGTCGATGAATATGCAGATTAGTTTAAGTAACCAGTTTGTTAGCTAAGATCGATTAATAAGCAATTCATTTT
Organism: Hemibagrus wyckioides; assembly: GCF_019097595.1. Lineage (NCBI taxonomy): Eukaryota > Metazoa > Chordata > Actinopteri > Siluriformes > Bagridae > Hemibagrus > Hemibagrus wyckioides. Next base: position 6,636,096 of record NC_080734.1, on the reverse strand, counting down.
CCTTGCATGATGTGGTTAGCTATATATCTGCCACAAATGAAAAACAAAAACAAACAAATAAATAAAAAAAACAAGAAAAGGAATCATTAGGATATTCAGTGTATATCGTTAGCTAGCTAGCCTGTGTTAGCTAGCGCAATGCAAAACAATCATCATATAAACAGTCGTTCCTCGCTGAACGAGCTAACGGGAAAGGAAATCGCGCAGCATGCATTCGATTATCGATCTGTAAATAACCGAGGTTAGTTAGGTAAACGTGTCGCGTTGCTCTTTAGCTAGCATCACGGCAGCTAACGGGTAAAGTTGTGAGCTTTTTTTAATCGAACCTGACTCCAGCAAATGAACTCATTAGTGTCGGAATCTTCCACCAGAGTCCACAGCTTGGTGAGGAAAGCAGGAACGTTTGAGTTGTGTTTCATTTTGTTCCCTAAACAGAAATAAAAAGAAAGATAAAAAACAATCTCCCGTGTTTTCTTAGCAGGGTTTTTTTTTTTAAAGGACAAAAACACAAGCAGCAGTGAAAATAACGACGCACACGTTGACACCACTTCCTGTTCACGTTTAGAGGCGACGTGATTGGCTATTCGCGGAGTGACGTCACGCGGTGCGTGGCGTCCACACGTGTACGTTGTGCAACAGAGTCTGGACTCGACGATGGTGTCGGGTGATCGAGCAGCTTTACAACAAATCATTTAGGAAAATGAGGTCATAAAATTAAATATTTAATAAAATAAAGTAAGTCAGGCATTTCCTCTTTTCTTCTCTGTTGTAAATTTTTACATGGTTTAAAGATTTGCAGTTTGTGAATGGGGGTCCAGCTGAATGTTGACTATTTATTTATTTATTTATTTATTTATTTATTTATTTATGAAAACTACAGTCCACCTTTTGTATCACAATCAAAGGGAAGGTTCAAGTATTTGTAAAAGGATGAAAGATTTCATTTCAGCTGAAAGAGACTACCTCTGCATTACGACTTATGGATAAAAAAAAAGAAAAAAGTCTGCAATAGAAAACGAGTCTCACTTTCATCCACATCAGTCTCACATCAGCCAAATGCTCATCTCTTTACTGGACCATTCTCTGTTCATGCTAACATCAGCGGTGAAAAAAATCGTCTTTCATATTTGTCTTGCGCCTGCTAAATGTTTTTGTTATAAATCTCTTAATAATCATTTTAAAAGTTGGTCCACCTTCGTCTGGACAGATTACATACACTATATTACCAAAAGTTTTGGGACACCCCTCCAAATCATTGAATCCTGGTGTTGTTTTTCAGGGGTTGGACTCAGCCCCTTAGTTCCAGTGAAAGGAACTCTTAATGCTTCAGCTTCATACCAAGACATTTTGGACAATTTCATGCTCCCAACTTTGTGGGAACAGTTTGGGGATGACCCCTTCCTGTTCCAACATGACTGCACACCAGTGCACAAAGCAAGGTCAATAAAGACATGGATGAGTGAGTTTCATGTGGAGGAACAAAGTTCTGACCTCAAAACCGATAGTACACCTTTGGGATGAATTAGAGAGGAGACTGTGAGCTATTATGTGAGCGTTTACATGCACATGAATGTAATATGGAGTTGGCTCACCCTTTGCAGCTATAACAGCTTCAACTCTTCTGGGAAGGCTTTCCACAAGGTTTAGGGGTGTGTTTAAAAGAATTTTTGACCATTCCTCTAGAAGCCCATTTGTGAGGTCAGGCACTGATGTTGGACGAGAAGGCCTGGCTTGAGGTCTCCGCTCTAATTCATCCCAAAGGTGTTCTGTTGGGTTGAGGTCAGGACTCTGTGCGGGCTAGTCAGGTTCCTCCACACCAAACTCACTCATCCATGTCTTTATGGACCTTGCTTTGTACACTGGTGTGCAGTCATGTTGGAACAGGAAGGGGTCATCTCCAAACTGTTCCCACAAAGTTGGGAGCATGAAATTGTCCAAAATGTCTTGGTGTGAAGGTGAAGCATTAAGAGTTCCTTTCACTGGAACTAAGGAGTCAAGCCCAACCCCTGAAAAACAACACCTGAATTCAATAATTTGGAGGCGTGTCCCAAAACCTTTGGCAATATAGTGCACATTTGACTGTTTTGTTAATGATGTGATGATGCAGGAGCAGTGTTGGGTAGGTTACTTCGGAAATGTAATAGGTTACAGATTACAAGTTACCCTGTTTAAAATGTAATAAGTAGTGTAACTTTTCAATTACTTTATAAAAGTAAAGTAACTGATTACATTTGATTACTTTTTGATTACTTGAAGTTACTAATGGATATTTTCAACAAAATCATTTCCAAACATTTATACCATGCAGGGTTAACCTTACAGTAGTACTCAACTCTGTTTACTGTTAGAATTTGAAATCTTTTCATCACTTGAAATAAGATTATATTAAACATTCTGGTTTTTTTTTGGCCATTCTTGTATTGTCTCAGTCTCAGTAACATGACCTGTATACTTGTTTCCAGTCTCTGTAACATGACCTATGAGTACCGGTGGCCTAATTTATTCTGATGTTCAGAAAAATGCTCATTCTCTATGCTTAAGCTCAGACCAGTGCAGTATATAGGCCAGAATATATGATCCAGAAACTTCTTATGTTTCAGTAACTTTTAATATGTGTATCTCAATTAGCTTTGAAGGGGAAAGATGTTATCATAATCATCTATCTGTCCATCTTTACCTACACAGGATCACAAGGAGCCTGAGGATATCCCAGGGAACTCAGGGCACAAGGTAGGGGACACCCTGGATGGAGTGCCAGAGTGGATGGAGGGCGCACACACACACACACTCACACACTACGAACAATTTAGAGATGCCAGTCAGCCTACAAGTACTGATGGAGGAAACCAGAGTACCAGAATGAAACCCCTGAAGCAGAGGAGAACTCAAATCCCACAAATTCCAGCTCAGAGGCAAAAATTTTACCTCCAACCCCAAGGTGTGAAGCCACAGTGGCACTTAAAATAATCAGCAAATTACCCATATAACTGTATTATAAAGCATCAGAAGGCAGGATAGTAACTCACCAGGAAGTTCTGCTATCTCACACTGATGGATTCTAGTTTAATCCTGAGCTCAGGACCCGGACCAGGCTTCAGTGGTTAGTGAAGAGGAATGTATGAATTGATTCATGCTGCAAGTTGTGTCACATTTTATCCACGGATGTTTGGACTTGCTGGTATGTTTAACTGAGAGAAGGGCTATGTTTATAACTTTACATTAAGGATGTCCAGTCTTATCTGTATGAGTGAAGGTTTTCATTTAGCTGAGCAGAAGCTACACCTGAGTCTACTGAACTGACTAAACAGGTGGACACAGGTGTGGGCCCTACGTGAATGGAGTAAAAATTCTGCATTTACACCCATATTTTGGAGAGACAAAAATTCCTGTAACAGCGCCGTCTAGCTTAGAGAAAACGTCATTAGATGAAATGAACACTAGAGGGCAGCATCGGATAATAAACATTCTGAGTTCTCATCAGTTTATGAACTTGTTTGAATCTGAATGGTCATGTCTTACAACTACTTCTTATCTGCTATTTCTGTACCTTTAATTTGAGTACATTCACTTAAATTGTTACTTTGAAAACAGCAAAGATTTACCTTTACTTTAAATGCAAAACATGTCAATTCTAAGGTTTGTAGACTTATTGCCATGCGGATACATCAGAGTTGCCATGTACCTTTGCCTTTATATATTTATGCCACACAGATAACTTTTAATGAATTTCTGAACTAGTCCATTGGTTAAATGCAGAGCATTTATTTTACTTTAAGTCACTCATTCATTCATCTCCAGGAAGTGCTTTATCCTGGTGGAGCAATAGATGGTTAAAATAGACCAAGTCCAGTCCTTTTCTGGACACCATGCACAAAATCATGAAGGCATTTCACCTAGCGGTATGTTTTTGGGAGGTAGCAGTGCTGCTTGCCATGGCACTGACCACTTTATTTTAAACAGCCAGTTTATCTTTGCCATGTAACCTTATGGGAAGTGTCTGCAATTGAAAAGAACTCAAACAAAAATTAAAAAAGCTTCCTGAGGTTTGCTCTCATCTAATCAGTTTGCCCAGCTGGGGGTCAAGCAAGATAAAAAAAAATACATGGAGGGAAATGTGCAAGTGAAAATATTCATAACAGAACTGAAATATTGAAAACATACAGTCAGGTCAACTCATTTCCTCTTCTGTCTTTATGTCTCTCTCTCTCTCTCTCTCTCTCTCATCATTATGACTGATAATAATACATCTAATTTGGATAACAAGGCTAGTTAATTAATATGAGCTAGGACTGTTATGGTTACAGCATCTGTATTGCATGAACCTGTTTTTTCACATGAGCACAAAGGCACACTGTACAACACTTTTACTGACCAAAAAAAGTGTGAAAGCCACCTTCGTCATCAAGGCCTTCCTGAACGGCCTTTGCTGTGTTAGGAGAAAGAAACACACAAATCTCTCTCTCAGGAGTTTGTCACCCTGGTCCTAAAAGAGTCCACTCTTAAAAAAAGACAGAAAGAAAGAAAGAAAAGAAAACCCAGAAAGATATTTTGTTCTGACTAACCCCTTCCGAGAAAGTGGTATCCGCATGTCCAGAGAGAACTCACTATTTACCTAATTTAATAAAGCTTAACTCAATTTAACAAAGCTTAAAGAAGAGCACTGTGAGGCCATTAGCCACTATGCATGTCTGTACCGTTTAAATGTGTGTGAGGAAAACAAGGTTGACAAGTGCACAGCTAATCAGGACAGACGGTAATATTACATCAAAAGATGTCACCCAGTCCTTTATAAATGGCTATAATTAGGATGTTCTTAGATTCTCAGGCAGAGAGAGATTATGGATGTGCAGATTGTAGTGAATTAGGATGGGAGAGGGGGATTTCCAGGTAAAAAGAAAGGTGTTTTTCTTCACTTGACTTTTTAAAGCTATTCTCTAAGACAGTGGATGAGAAAAAGATTTACTTTCTAACAATTAACTGAAAGGCCCTTTGTTGCTGAAAAGTGCAAGTGATTCTGCAAAGCATTTTTTATCGGACTAAGTGAATCAGTTTCTTACTGACTCACTGATTTTTCTGAATTTTACCGTCTCACTCACTCACTCACTGTCATTCACTCACTATCATTTACCCACTAACTCACTCATTCATTCTTATTGAGTCAGTGAGTCACTCACCAAATCAGTGAGTTGTTGATTCACTGACTGACTCACTCACTCACTCACTTACTCAATGACTTGCTGATACACTCATCTACTGATGCTTTTACTTACTCACTGACTCAATGACTTAATAATTCTCTCACTTGCTCACCCATTCACTCACTCATTCACTCACTCACTCACTCACTCACTCACTCTATCACTCTATCACTTGAGTCTACTCAACGACTCACTCCCTGAATCACTGACTTGCTGATTCACTGACTCACTTACTTACTCAGTCACTCACTCACTCACTGTCATTCACTCATTCATTCTTATTTAGTCAGTCACTCACTCACTGAATCAGTGAGTTGTTGATTCACTCACTGACTGACTCACTCACTCACTCACTCACTCACTCACTCACTCACTCACTCACTTATTCATCACTGGCTCACTCACTGAAACACTCATCCATTCACTCTATCACTTGAGTTTAATCAACGAGTCACTGACTCTCCCTGAATTACTGACTTGCTGATTCACTCACTCACAGACTCACTCACTCACACACTGACTGACTCACTCACTCACTCACTCACTCACTCACTCACTCACAGACTCACTCACTCACACACTGACTGACTCACTCACTCACTCACTCACTCACTCACTCACAGACTCACTCACTCACTCACTCTTCTTTACTCAGAGTCACTCACTCACTCACTCACTCACTCACTCACAGAATCACTCACTCACTCACTCACTCACTGACTGACTCACTCACTCACTCACTCACTCTTCTTTACTCAAAGAGTCACTCACTCACACACTGACTGACTCACTCACTCACTCACTCACTCACTCACAGACTCACTCACTCACTCACAGACTCACTCACTCACTCACTGACTGACTCACTCACTGACTGACTCACTCACTCACAGACTCACGCACTCACTCACTGACTGACTCACTCACTCACTCTTCTTTACTCAAAGAGTCACTCACTCACTGAATCACTGATGCTGTTTAACTCACTCTCATGCTCTCAGTCCTCACTCTCCTTTACTCCCTGCCTCATTCACTCAATCACTGCCTTGCTGACTGACCAAACAAAATGAAGAATTCAACAGCCCTGTGGTATAAAAAAAGGGTTTATTTGAGGTAACATTTAGTGGTTATAAAGCAGGGGTCATCAGGTTCAAGTGTTCACTAATATTATTCACATTATAAATCAAACCTGCCCATTTACTAGTGAGCTGATTCGGGTCGAAGTCTTTGTGAGGGAAACTCACTAAACTATGCTGACCATCTGGCACCGGAAATGCTGACTCCTGCTTCAAACACTTCAAACCCCTGATTCCTCTCAGTGCTTCTGTAAACAATTCCCTGTTACTTCCTCTATCCATTTCCAGTGAAAAAAAAAAGAGAGAATATATTTACCTGCTTATCACTGAGTGAACTGAAGAAATATGAAAAACTCAAACAACTCCAAAACTCAAACAACTCAGTATGGTCCAGTGGTTAGAAAAATGTTTCCATGCACGCAAACAGAATGTGGACTACGCTAATTCACTAATATGTGTAAAATAACTCACACTGTAGACTGATCTTTGTATCTTTGAAGCAATAAAGCTTTTATTGTAACATTCTTTAATAATGCCCACTTCTTGGAAAAGCCCCAGTGTGTTTAGGTATTGGTTTCAGAGCTGCATACTCACTTTCTGTGAAAAAAAAAAAAAAGGCTGGAATGAATCAATATTTTCCATTGGATGCAGAACTTGGACACTCATTTTAGTGTTGTTGTTCTCTCTCATTATTTGATTAATCCTAAAATTCAAATACCAAGACTGGAAACAAAAACTAAAATATATTACTGTGTATTATTATTATTATTATTATTATTATTATTATTATTATTATTATTATTATTATTATTATTATTATTATTAATTTCAAATGAAGAGACCTGAATGAATCTGAATGTATGAACATTTCTATATTAATAAAAAATAAAAATAAAATAAATAAAAACTGTTCAATCCAAAGAAGGAGCTATAACCCTGTCACATTTAGACACAAATATTCAAATGTGTTTGTTTCCTCTAGTTTGAGGAAATTCTTCTTCTTCTTCTTTTTTCTCAGAAAGCATAAATCCACTTCTTCTCCTTCTTCTCGGTGAGACTTGGAAACAACTAGAGACAACACACAAGCCAAAAACCATAAAAGATGTGTGTGCACATTTACGCTCACGTTAAAGAGCCTAGAGCCTGAGAAAACCGAGTTGCCATGTGAACGAGGATCCTGAGGATGTTGAGGCATAAGGATAAGGTCAGGGCAATGGGGTCGTTCTTTTCTTTTTGCTCAAATAAATACATAAGAAATGAATAAACTCGTGGCTGTTCGTTTATTAGGGTTGAACACGAAGTAATGCTACTCAGATTTGCTTAATAGTTCATTTTTAAAAAAATCTTAATTCTGATTGGACAAAAGCTTCTGGTTTTTATTGACATGACAAGCTGTGTTTATTTGACTTATTAACTTCAGGAGAAAGAACGAAAAACGAGAACAAGTGTTTATAGCTCTGAGTGATAACAGGAACTAACTTTATTGATCAGAAGGTCAGGGATTCCAGCCCTAGAACTGCCAAGCTTCCACTGTGGGGCCCTTGAGCAAGGTCCTCAAACCTCTCTGCTACAGGGATGCTGTATTATGGCTGATCCTGTGCTTTGACTAAAACTTCTTACCAGGCTGGGATGTGTGAAGGAAAGAATTTCACTGTGCTGTTATATATATGTGACAAATAAAGGCTTATAATTGTAATTGATTGTTTTTCTAAAATTGCAGAATCCTAAATATTTTACTCTTTACTCATTGAAGGCTCATGAAAATATGGTCAATCTTATGTCAGCTGTAGAGGGCTTAGTGGTTAGTGGGTTTGTTTCACACCTCCAGGGTTGGGGGTTCGATTCCACCCTGTGTGCGGAGTGTTCTCCCCATGGTTCAGGGGTTTCTTCCAGGTACTCTAGTTTACTCAGCAGTCCAAGGACATGCATTGTAGGCTGACTGGCATCTCTAAATTGTCTGGTGTGTGTGTGTGTGTGTGTGTGTGTGTCAGGGTATCTCCTGCTTTCTGTCTTAAAGTCCACAATTCACAATGTAGGATCAGCAGTACAGAAAATAAATGGATGGATGGTGGATAGATAGAGGGATGTTATCAATTGTATTGATTATACACAAAGGAAAATACTGTTCAAAGGCAATTTTCTTCAAGATCTTACAAGATATAAAGGAAAGGTTTGGCCAGAAATACAATTGTTAGCCCTCTCCCAGTCTTTTAACTGGTTAAGGCTCTGGATTGTTGACTGGAAGGTTTGAGTTCAAGCCCCATCACTGCCAAGCTGCCATGGTTGGGCCTCTAAACAAGGCCCTTTTCCATCTCTGCTCCTGGGGCACTTCATCATAGCTACCCCTGTGCCCTGACCCTAACCTCCAAAACTGGGATATGCAAAGAAAATTACTGAAAAGGCTTCTTCTGAATATTTCAAATGTAACAAAGTCTCTCCTTTGCTTTAGTGTTTATTCTGATTAGGAAACTAGATTTTTACCTGCTGCTATAATCATAAAGACTCTCCGGTGCACATACCTGGACTGTTCACAACATTCTTTCAATACACTTACTACCATTTGTCCTTTCCACCAAATGATTCATAATCCCGCGTCACCCAGAAGAGATTAGGTACACGTTTGAGTCAGCTTTAAGAGTGCAGCCATGTTAGGATTGCTTTCACACTGTACTTTTTCCCCAGCAACGGTTACCATGGCTTAGTTAATCTATGTGGCAAAATGTTGAATCAGGAAGTTACTGAATCAACACTGGGCCTCGTTAAAAAAAAAGAAAAAAAGTTGTTTATATTGCAGCCAAAGAGCTTTATATCAAATTCGAATCTGTAAACCTGTAAACATGCAACAAATAATGGTTATAATATAAACACGAGTCCCAAATTGCTTTCAGGTGCTCGGCGCTTGCGCACAACTTGGCTTGCTAGTTTAAGTGTTGGTAGTTATTGCAGTTTGCTAATGAGCATAGAGAGTTCTTCTTTAATAGGATCTATCCTATTAAGGCTTTACGGTTTCTATCAAAAATGCAATTTGTTAGCAGAACTGAGATAGACAGCGATACAGGTGAGCATCTGGTTTGTATTAACGTTATTAGCAAGTCCATCCAACAGGGGATCTCTCCCACCATGTGACGCCGAAGCTGTGTTTTGTTCCCGATGACACTAGGCTTCAAAATGCTGCTTTCATTCCCGAGATACTGTATCTCCTAACACCTGCTCTGGTTCTCTGATGCCATGTTAAAGCATATCCCAGCATCGCAGTGTAATTTTCACATGGAACCGTGTCGTTTTTCAGATGAGCGAAATGCTGCGGCGTGTTTATGATCAATACTTCTGAAAATTCCCCTCTGCAGCTTGCATATTTCTCACACATTTCTTCCCTTCAGCGACTAAGCAAAGAGGCAAATCAGCCTGCTTGTACTTTGCTTCGGTCCATAGTAAGGCCTGTATCCCAGCATGCCAAGTATAATAAAAGTAAATAAAGAAATAATGCAGCCAGGCTTTCAGCACCACCTGGGAATATATGTTAATGTGCTCTTGGATCTGTTTTTTTTTTCCTTGTGTTTTATGGCTTAGAAAATATTTCGCGGTGTCACTTGGCCACAGGGACATGCTGCTTAACCCTGTTACATGACTCCAGTGTAATAGAAATGTGGGCAAGAAGAAGAAAAATAAGGTGTTTTTTTTTTTTGCCACATGCCTTTCTGCCGATAAAAATTCCATGCAAAAATAAACGTTTTTGGAAGGATGAAGACACACACACAAACACACGCACATTAGAAGAAGTGGAGAACAGAGTTACAAGGCTTTACCTTTGCCAGGTGGTTCTCATTGCGGTTATAGGGAAGTAATATGCATCTCTGCTCCATTCAAAGATGCAGTACAAAGAGAGGATTCAGAAGCAGGCATTCGGTGATGCCAGGTTTAAGACTCCCGTTGTGTCTTGATGCAAATTCAGCACTTAGCCATAAACACAAGGGTTGTAAATACACAGGAACGGCCAACATGAGTAAAGGCTATAACCCTGAAAACGTCTCTGGCAGACCGCAAACCCAGAGCCGTGTGCGCTGAGCATGGCATTAAGTATTTGTGCAGGTTGCTGTAATGAAGCTTCCAGACTTCTTCTGAAACTTAAAAGGTTTAGACGTTTCTGCATGAAACTGTTTAGAAGTGTATGTATTATGCAGTTTGCATAAATCGATATGCAACACACCTCCAGTGTGTCAGCTGATTGTATAATAAGCTAAACTCTTTCTTTCTTTCTTTCTTTCTTTCTTTCTTTCTTTCTTTCTTTCTTTCTTTCTTTCTTTCTTTCTTTCTTTCTTTCTTTCTTTTTATCTGTGTATGAAAGCCACTCCTCTTTATGAGTATTTGCAGAATAACACGACGTTCTACATACTCTTTTTATCTTGGGTTGAAATGTCAAACATTACGGTGGTCACATGGTGCTTGGCCCCCTTAATTGCTCCTCATAGCTGCCATTATACCTTTAATCCACCAGTCACTCAGAGCTGCATGCCCTGGCGTGCTCAGAGAAGAAGAGACTCAGACTTTCACATAATTTCACGGATTCTAACATATCAAGCTCACTTCCAGCTCACATGGATAGCAAGAGGAAGAAGATGGAAAACTTATGATTAGTTTAGAACCATGGAATTACACGGCAATTAATATATTTCAAATATTAGTATGTGAAATATAAAAACAGTTCCTTCGGGATTTTTAAAATGTGGAAAACTTTCAGAGTTTTTTTTTGCAATTGCATTTCTTGGAAAATGAATTGAATTGCAGAAAACTACACACACAGGATCGATCCTTTTTTAAAGTCCTACCACTGAAGAACACATATAATGACTTTCTATGAGAGCTGTACTCATGTTCGACGCACAAGAATCAAAGAGTCTTAATGCACGTTGTGATGATGTCTAACAAAATCTTGGGGAAAAGCCTTCAAAAATATTTCGATCTCCTCCATATATCGCCGAGCTTACTTGACCTTGGGTTAATTACCTCGATCGCAAAATCTCAACATCCTGGAGGGACAGGAATATATTGACTTGATTTGACTGTTCAGTAGGAAAGTGTAAAGTAGCAGCAAACACTTGAAACTGTTGCCACATTGTGGATTTATGCTCTATAGCAAGCCGTTTTTAAAACGTTTTTCTGACATCCAACTCCCTAAGGGTGTTCTGCTTTCTCCAATAAAATCCTGTTTTAGGTGCTCACATCCACTTGGGTGACCTCCAGCTTTAGAGGAGGAAACTCAGCCACTGTTGAGCATCAGGATATAAAACTGTCCACACAATTTTACACACCAGAGCCATACATCTGAGAGGGGTGAGTGTTGTAAAGCAGCATCAAAAGAAACCCTTTTCCTTAAATAAAACCTCTCTAGTCATATTCATTCAACACACGATGTTGTGAGAGTCACTGTAATATCTGATCATGCTTAACCTCTGTAGTGGGCCTTAAAATATCACACTCAACACCATTACAATGAATACCCGTTTATGAAAAACAAATTATTTATATACAGCTAAAGTCGAGGCCGTTCTTGTAATACTACGACGCCACATCATTTCCGTCCGTATAACCTGGTAATTTATTTAACCAGTAACTACATGATGAGATTACGCTAATTACCGTAATTACACGTGTGACAAAATTAGTCAAGTTTATTTATAATGGTGTTTTATAAAAAGAGCAGGCAGTTCTACAATGAGTTTGAATTAATTTAAGCGACTGAAAATTGAAAGGACAGAAAAGGACACTGAACCCCAAATGAAATACTTCAAAAGCACCACTTACAATAAAAGATGGGACGCTATAAAAGCACAAAAACACAACCCGAAGCACAATAAAAGACTGTACTGGAATAAAATAAACGAGTAAAAAAGACAATGCACCGCAGAAGACGTGTATTTATACACTTCCAGGCGTAATGTAGAATAAAACGAGACTGAGGGCAGGGTTTAAAAGTGTCAATAGAAAGGCGAGATCTGATCTCGTAAAAGGATAAGCTATTCCACAGCCTCGTGGCTATAATGACGAAAAAATCAACAAGCAAAAAGAAAGACAAGTTCAATTTTATCATGACTCTGGGAATGTGATGTGGAACTGTTTTGATGTTCAATGAGGCATGTTTTTCTGGGAGGTTCGATTCCTGCCTCCTGCATGGAGTTTGCATGTACTAATGAGCAAATGCTATTTGACCTACAGCAAATGCAGCCTTTAGTCTAATAAGCATGTGTTCATAGATGATGCTGTGGATAGATCTGCATGGACAGCCTGTGACCCAGGGCATTGCTGTGGATAGAACCGCTTGGAGACTATCACGCTGTCTCTGAACTGTCGTTGCATCAGTCAGTTTTTCGGCATGAAGGAATTAGCACTACGTCTATAATGAGCTCAGAAACTACACTGGCCTATTAGTTCCTCAAATGCTCTTGGTTGCTGTTTTAGAAAGGGAATTATCAACAGTTACATTATTTACTCTTCAGTGTCAACCAAATGAGGCTGAGGATCCCTTCTAAGCCTGGTTCCTCTCAAGGTTTCTTCCTCATATCACTGAAAGTTATATATTAATATATTTTATACCTTCTGGAATTAGCACCAGAGGCTTGAGATTGATGAGATTCTAAATGAGATTAGAATAAAAAAATTAGTTCTACACATAAGACAAAAACCTGACATCTGAAACAACCAGAATAATTCACTTGAGTTATTATAAAAACTGTCATTATAACCTTAGCTGTGCATTATTTTTCAGTTATACAGTCAAAGCTGCGCATTATTTTTCTAATAATTTATCAGTTATTCCTTAAATATATTAATGTTCTCTTTAACCCTTCAAGTATATTATTAAGAGTTTAATCTTAATCTAACATCTAAGACTTTCACTCAATATTATACATAAATATACTTCTTGTGAGATAAATGATGCAGGCATATGTAAAAAAAAAAAAAAAAACCCACAACAAATATAAACCTCTTTGTATTGTGGCAATATAATGCGCATGAATACAATACAATACAAAATATTGCGACTAAAAGACAGGATTGAGCTCTTCTATAAACATCTGCTCTCGATTATTCTGATCTTATACTAAATCCCACTTCTTGCTCTAAAAGTCTTCAGTTTATGGTTTGCTGGTTTAAAGCTTATGCCTCTCTGAAACCCTAAGACTCGTCCCTCTGGTGTGAGGATTTTCATAATTACACATGCCCATATCCTCAAAATAATAACAATAGGCATTTTGTTCATTTTACATCGGCCCAGTTTTTGCTTGCTGTAGTTTTCGTCAGTTGCCTCTTTGTTTCCTGAAAGATACAGTGACAGAGAGCTTTTCATAATTTGTCCTCGAGCTTGTCTCTCCTTCAGCACGGCACCTGCTAATATGATAGCATGTTATCAGTTTCAAGGTTTAGAGACGCTTATCAGCAAACCCTTAGCTTCTGCTTCAACCATCATACATATAATGCATGTATTTACATAATATATACAGATTTTCTTGTTAATACATAAACTGTACATGTAACATTAACAAAAACATCTCTCTCTCTCTCTCTCTTTGGATAAATGTCCTTTTGTGAGTTTTCCGAAGTCTTTCCATGAATATAAAAGATAATAATGATAAGTCTCCGAGGTTAAAGCATCATGCTGCAATGCACTTGTTTATGGCAGCCATAATGCCCTCAGTAGAGTGTTAATCTTTCCTACATTCTCACATATATATTCTCGTGTGTCTCTGACCACATTTAAGCCACGTTTGGAACGTTTCTCGAGCACGGAGAGAAATGCGTAAGTGTGGAAGCGCAGCGATCTGAAAAACTATGAGTAAGTGCATGTTTCTAGCAAAAGTGGCACTGAAAAGCTGTTTAACCTTGTGTGTGGTAGGAAAAGTGGTTTGCTTGTTTTATAACAACCAGCACATACGCAGAACGGCCTTTAACTCTGTAAACACTGGTGAGCGGGTCTGTGTATTCATGTGGCGAGACTGTGGGAGAATTTATACTGGTTTACAAGTGGCCTGTGCTACAGCGAAAGAACAGTGGATTTTTTAAAAAAAAGTAAGTTGTGAGCAGTGAAAGCTTTTTAGTCATTGCTGTTTGGATGCATGTGATACCTCTCAATTTAATCACATGAAAACTGACGTCGAAGTACTTCCTGTTCTAATGCCTACATATCACATGCTAGAGATTATGCTAAATCGTATCAACAATTTTACAAATCCTGTTGCATATCATAATGAGTTAAGCATGTATTGCTCTTGGTGCACAGCTTATCGTCTATCGGTATCATCTATGGTTAGTGAAGGCATTGTGTGTGAACATCTAGGTGTGTGTGAGAGATAGAGAGAGAGAGAATACCTGTCTATCCAATGGCTTAGAGGGATTTCTTTATTAGTAGCTAAGCTACAGTATAATAACCAGCTCCCTAGGAAAACTGCTGAGTTCAATAATTGACAGTAAACAAACCAGGGAATGTTAATTACGCAGTAGCGGCGAGGTTAAAGCACAAAATCTATTTGACTTGTAATTTTCAACGGTGGCAAAAGCCCACACACGGTTGCATGGAGATGAGCTAAATTTCAGGTTTCACAGTGAGAGATGAATACAGGCCTGCGCTGGAAATTGATGTTTTGCTCGTCTCTTGTTTACCTATCCACAAAGGTATACTTTCGCAGAGCATGATGTTGTCTATTTGGCAATCTGGATAGTCCTCTAAGATTGTAATGACTGTAATTCTTCTTAAATACAGTCTCAGAATCGAGTATCTCACTGGTCTTTGCTGTCTCTTGCACAGACGTACACACACACACACACGCACACACAAACACACACACAAACACACACATTAATGCTGATGGTAGCTAAGGAGCTTGTGTGGGAGGTCAGAGAAAACAAGTGCAAAAAAAATGGTATGAGAACATTACAGTGCTGTGAAGAAGGTTCTAGAAAACAGTGGGGTCTGTACAGGTGCTACCTAGAGTCTGTTTCTTTCTTTCTTTCTTTCTTTCTTTCTTTCTTTCTTTCTTTCTTTCTTTCTTAAGCAAATGATGAACCACTGCTTACTCATTAGGTGGATCAATTAATCAATCAATCAATAAATCAACAATCGATCATGCATCATTTCATCATGTCTGAATCACATGAGCTAAACTCTCAACTTTGCCTCATCTTGAATAGCTCGTGTGGGAAGACAGAGAAAACAACTGCAAAAAATAGTATGAGAACGTTACAGTATTATAAAGAAGGTGGTAGAAAACAGCAAGGGCCCATCCAGAGCTCATTTTTCTTATGTAGCTTCAGTGTTGGAACTCACAGCTCACTATTATCAGATGTAATGTATTCGTTATTACATTCTTACAGTTGTTAGGTTGTTCTGTGTAACTGGTCACTTGAATTGAACAGGTTTAATCCAATAAATGAAAAATAATATGTCACTTTGTCACTTTTTCAGATATGGAAATATCAGACTTTGTACTGAAAAGTTCTACCGTGGTATTTCACTGTTCATGTCCCACTCCACAGTGATGTTTAATGGCTCATATGAAAGTAGACGCTCAAGGTTTAAGAATTTCTGTTTTCAGTAAATTTATAGAAAAATAAAGGGTATTTTTTTTCCCACACAAATCTTTCTATCTTCAAATTAAATGGTGATATCAAACCCATTTCTGGTCTCTGAGATATTCGTAATCATCTAAGATTTAAAGGTGTTCAACTACTAACATTCTGTGTAAGGTTGTCCACCAGAGGAAAAATCACACGTCTCACACTGAAAGCCAACAGAGTCCTGACTCACTTTAGATCAGACTTATGATGACAAAATTCATTTGTTTATACTGATCGAAAATGTCCGATAAATCGATTTCCATTCTGCCGGCAGACTGGAACACTACTATACTGGTAAAAAGGGGCATATATCTGTGGAATTGTTAGAGTTTGCAGCATGTTCATCCAAAAGATGTTCATAATCGTCACCTCCTATTTCCTTCACAGGGCTCGATCAAAGCTGCATCTTCATTTCTTCTTCATCTTAAGAAAAGGAGAAAAAGAGGAGGGACAACTGAGATGAAAAACAGTCAAAACATGTTTTTAACCAAGAATATTATGAACATATTTATATATCAAAATAAGAGCAACGTGGCTTTAATTACATTATATAATATCCCACTAAATTGAACTAAGCTGTTGCTGCAAATCCACTTGAAGTCAGTTCAATAACAGATTTGCCGTCCAATGTTTGTGTCAGGGCAAGGCTTTGATTTCACAACAAAATCTGTGAAAAGAAAAAAAAAAGACATGATTTTGCGTATCTGAGGTCAGTCATAATAGACGTTGCTGGATTTGTGCACAAATCAGAAATGTAAGAACGGACAACAGTGAAAATCTACTAAAAATACGCTGAAAAGTGGTTTGGTAAATATGACAAAACCAAATCTGTGATTTTTACACACACAAAAATGAAATTTGTAGAATTATTTGAAACATTATTACTACATGAGGCTAAATCCCAAACTGTATATTGTACTAACTTTACTGAGTTATGGTTAAAATTACTTTTTAAATGCTCATAAAACTAGAAAAAAAACAGGTTTAATGAAGTGATTGCAAAATAAATTGGCATGAGATTTCTGAATCTGATTTAATTTAATAATAATAATAATAATTATTATTATTATTATTATTATTACTTTAATTTTTCTTTTTTTGCTGGTTGTAAGGCTGAAGGCTATTAAGGGCTTTGAAAGATCAAGTGTTTCAGTAAAGATTTACTGGTTCACCCTTTTTGTGTTTCTCAGTCACGTGTGTGTGTGTGTGTGTGTGTGTGTGTGTGTGTGTGCGAGTCAGTTTTTATGATGGATTTATTGACATGCTGTTTGTTTAAGGATGCATATGAAGTTTGTGGTCATTAAGTGGTAATAAAAAAGACCACATGAAAATTTCAGCACAGAAATGAATGATGAAATGAAGTTTTCATTTAAGTAGTGATACAGATGTAAGTTTCCAGGCAAAAGTTTTGAAGAGAGGAACTACTTCAGAACCAGCCTGGAGGTTTTCACCCCAGCCTCAGCGTCCATCTCAGACATGGCCATTGTTCAGCTGTGCAGCTGAATGGCTGCAAAAAAACCCCAAAAACCCTGATGCAGGTAAAAATGACTAACATACCAAGTTCTTATTGAACGTTTGATATTTAATCACATGAATGGGAAGCTTCCAGCAGATGTCCTTCTTCAGCAATTTTTTTTATCGTAGTGGCTGATGGCAGTTTTCAGCCACTACAAAAAATCCTCACAAACTCTTTGTGACTTCCACACATCCAACCTGACTCAAACTGTGTGAATTCTAGGACATCGGTATGATTTTCCATGTGTGAGGAGAAAAGCAGATTCATACCTTCTCTGTCATCATGTATAGCCATGCTACAATAAATACACAGCATAGTGCTACACTGGACGTCCGTGTGTCTCTGAGAATGAAGTCTGAGGATGTGTGTTGATCATGTTGTGTAACAAAAACCAGAAAGCTTGTTTCATCATTTGCTACTGAGATCTTGCTTGAAGCTGCTTAGAGAGGCACTTTTTATTTATTCCCTGAACCCCATGCACCTGCTGATATGCTATCAACCAAAGCAGCTGTCAACATCTGCCTGTGGCCTCCAGACTGTATTACAGTATCGTTGTCCGTCCTGCTTGGAGTTTATACTGAGAGTCAGAGACATGGGGCTTTGGAAAGAAGGACATGCTTTGTTTAATTCAGATCCAGAGACTTGAATCCCTAATGCAATGGTTTATCAAAGCTGTTCTGGTGACTCATGGTCAAGCTCCTTACTTTTTTAACGGCCAACTAAACAATAAGGCTACAGTGTATATATTTGTCCAGACCTTATGATAAAATAAGTAATGGGTGCTTTTTATTTCTTTTTATTAAATAATTTATGGGTTTTGTTGCAATGAGTGCAATCAATCAATCAATCAATCAATAAATAAATAAATAAATAAATAAATAAATAAAAGTAGCTGTTGTTTATTCTATCCATAATTAGCATAATCTAAGACTTTGGTTATTATTAACTGTCCAAATATATCTTCTATTCAGTATTTAAAGGCAACAATACATAATGTTCTTTAATGAATTAAACCTCCACATGAATCCCCAAAAAACCCCAAAGAGTTTTTATTTGCTATACTGTAATCCATGTTGGTTTTCCTGTTAGATTAAAGTGATTTTAATCTAATCACTTTAAGTGATTTAAAGTGATCACCACCCATCTATCCATCCACCCATCCATTTATCCCCCACAGTGGGACTTGTGAGTTTGTCCCCCTGTTTGTACAGCATCCGTTTGGCCAACTTCATTAGAGAGCTCTTTTGTCCGGTGTTATATAATTCAACATCCGTATAAAATGCAAGGACATTTCCAGCACCTTCTGTTCCGCATGTTTAATTCATTTAAAAAAAAAGTATAATTTTTTACAAGGGACAAAGCTGTTGCTAAGCTCAGGCCTTGACTAGTGAAGAAATGCACCAGCTCTCCTCTGGGTCCTCAACATGCATGAGAGCAACTCCGGGCTTCGTGGCTTTGTGCCGCTGTTTTGGCCGTTCTCTAGAAAGCCAGCGTTGTGCAGTTTGGACTAAAGCTTCTGTGGAGCATAGATAAAAGGGGAGGAAAAGCTCAGGGAGTGGGTTGGGGGGCATAAACCCATAGTTTGCCCTCTCTGGTGAACCAGGGTGGCCTGTACTGGCACAGATGGTTCAGTGTGTCATGTTGACAAAGGAGCATTCACATGGAACTCACTCTGATCTCACACAAGCACATGTGAACGTTCTGGACACTTCCACATGAGCGTCCTCGGTGGCCGTGACATACCCAGGTAGCTGCGCTCATGTAATGGAAGCAGACAGTTTAACACATTTGTCACTGCCTTGACGTGGATTGTTTTTGTTTTACTCCATTAGCGAATACATATAAGCAACTTGAATACTTTCAGCTCCATTTCAGCTGAGCAGTCTGGAAAACTGACGCACTGCTTAGTGACGTCTACAACAACATAGTAAACAGCTAATGGAGACAAAATATTGAAATAAGCACATCTGTTAATGTTTGGGACAGAACTGATGCATGCCTTTACCTGGGAAAGGGAAATAAATACCTGTTAAAGATACTTTTTAATTATTAATTCATGTAAAATTTTTTCAAAATATTCACAGTCTCATATATTGGTATAATAAGGACAAATTTAAAGACATTGTATATATAAAGATATTGTATGTATGTGGTTTGTAAGTGTTCCTAATGTTTATTCATACCATGTTTCCTTCAAATACCAATCATGCTAAATGGCAAAGAGAAAAGAATAAACCTTATAATTCAAAGCAAAAACAATACTCTCACATTCCTGTCATATTTTATTTTGTGTAATTTGACAAGTTTAATTAATAACTATTGTTAATCATGCTGTATATTTAAAATTGAAAGGAATTTAACTGCCCTTTCAGCTAGGTAATTAAGCTAAGGCTAATTTCTCATTGCAGCTAAATGTAGCAAGCTACATACACTCATGTTTATGACAATGCAGAATGAGATTGATGCTTTTTTTCTACCCATGAGAAATCCAAGCTCATATTTGTGGAGCGAGCGAATGGACCTTAGTTATTTAGACTTGCTAACATAGCTAATGTTTTAGAGGAGCAAAGCTATTTGTAGTTCTATTTTAACAGGAATTGCTCACTGGATGTGGTAGCTTGTGGAAGGTTGTGGGTTCAAATCCTCCAGTCTGTTCTGCTGTAGTACAAGTAAATCACTCTGGATAAGGGCAATCGCCAAATGCCAGAAATGTAAATGTAAAATTTCTCCATGCTAGCTGTTTTACACTGAGCTAAATATCAAGATCACTAAGTTGATGAATTATATTAGGCTATTTGTGATGATGGGAAGTTTCCAATTTGTATATTAATGTTTTGCCATATGGATTGTGTTACTCAAGTTAAGATAAAGATATTAAAATGTTTTTCGAGACCATTTCATTCAATGTTTTTCACCTTCCACTGTGTAGCTTTGGACTTTAAAATCTTGGTACGAGGCAAAGTTTCTCAGAAGACATAATTGCATTATACACACTCATCACCCTGACACATTAATGGAAGCTTTTCATACAGCGAATAAAGTAGATTCTTGAAGAGTCTGCTTCAATGATAACTTTTCAGGGAGAGTATTAAGTCATTTCTATTTTGGGGCGTCCAAGGATTGGCTAATCATTTGTGACCATAAAAGTGCAGCTTGCTTTATGTTTTATGTTCCACTTTCAGTGATAGATAATAGATGGTTGGATATTTTTGGTAAAACAAGTGCAGAAGAAGTAGACGAGGAAGAGTGGAGTCAAGGACTGAATCAACACCATGTAAAATGAAACGAATCACAGCAATACATTAATATCTCAATGATTACTGAGAAATAAAAGTACAGAATTCATATCTACGTTGGATATGTCACACTCCAGCACATGTGCATGTGGCTGTGACCAAAGCTGTTTCAAGTGACATTGTGTGCGACCTGACCTAGATCTGAGACCAATAAATCACATAATCTGAAATGTCAGTTATTGCATATCTTCAAAAGCGCTTCAAGATCTTGGAGTTGATACACAAAGCAGTCAGGCAATGTGTGAGTTTGTGCCAGGAGAAAAAAAAAAGAATATCATCAAAAACAGAAAGAAACAATGCTGAAGAATCCATGATCAGCACACAAGAAGCAACACAGTTATGGTTCAGATCAGGAGGCTAGAGACTTGTGGAAAAGTTTCAGGGATGGTCTATTCATCTCTTGTAAATTTGCGAAGCACAATATCCAGTTACTTTTACAGAAAAAAAACTGACGACGTGGTCTGTGTAGTCTCGCCAAGCATCTCTGCTTTTCCCCAATAGCTGGCAATAACACCATAGCTTACCTTGGCAGTTGTTTTTGGAAAGCTTCGCCTCAGGAATAGAGATGATTACTAAAGAGGAGTAGATGTATGTATGGAGTTTACTCTGATTTGGAATCAGCTTAAGAATTCATATCCCGACTTGATTAAATGCTTCTATTTCTATGAGAACAGAAGGTTTTGTTTTTGTTACATTTACGACTGGAAGCCTGTCTTCAGGATTCATCTTGTTAATCTGGTTCAGCGCTAAAACACAGTGGACACACAGCTAAGAGTCATAGAGTCACAGAGTCATTGATGTTTGGCTTGTAGGCCAACGAATGCCATTTATTTACATCCTGACACAGTCTTGTGAAAGTAGATCCCAGCTTTCTTTTTTGAACTTATTTGCAGTTTACATTTATTCATTTGGCAGAAAGTTTGATCCAAAGCAACTTACAATTAAGCTAAGCTGGTAACACACTAGTGCTCATGGTGGCCCAGTGGCAGGATCTTGCACTCTCACCACCACACTGGGGGTTAGATTCCCAGGCAGGTATCCGACCCAGCCACTGAGGGGTTAACTCTCAGTGCCGGTCCCAAGCCCGGAAAAAATGGGAGGGTGGCGTCCGGTGTAAGGGCATTGGTATAAAACCTGTGCCAAATCAATTATTCGGATGCTGTGGTGACTCTGTACAGGGAGCAGCCAAAGGACAACAACAAAATGCGTACTAGTACTTGGACCCCTATTATCGCTACTCACTGAAAAGATTCATTATGCTTGATTCAAGTCTTAATGGATACCTCACAGACATTCGAGTAAAATATGTTTGCGTACCTTCTCTTTCTTCTCAGTTATCTGTAGAATGATATAAAGACAACATTTAATTCCATCCTGATGAACCAATATTGAGCAATAAAAGAGCTCCATTTTTGTTAATGCAGAGCCACATTTTCTGAGCATGATGAGCATGTCACACTTTATTTAAGTAACATTTTTCAGAAATTGTTTGTCTAATGGAGTTAAACTTGTGTGTGCTAGTTAGTGTGTTCCCTCATTTTCTCCCAATTTGGTCCAATTCCAGCAAGCTCTCCTTTATCATACGACAGCTACCAATCAGGATGGGTGAAGATAAACACGTGCTTCCCCCGAGACATCCAAATTGACCTGAGGCTGATGCTTCAGCAGACAACAGATTTACTGGCAGATGAAGTCAGGCTGCGAGGATGCAGATATGATACAGGTAAGTAGTTTATTAACAAAGCAGGCAGATCAAAAATCTTAGGCAAAACTTAGTCATAACTTGACTGGCAAAACGAGTGGTACAAAGTAAAGCAAAAGACGATGACCATAGAATCAGGGTTGGCATAAACATATAAATGGCTTGGTTACGTCCCAAACTAGAACAGAACTGAGTGTGTACTTCGTGTACAGGGAACGACTGTGAGTACACAATGATCATGAACAGGTGTGAGTGATCAAAATGAATGTGACTGTGAATATGCATGAGTGATATCTGCTGTTTCTTTACAGATGTCCAAAGAGAGAAAGAGAGACAGAGAGAGAGAAAGAGAGAGAGAGAATTCCATCCCTCCCTCCCAGCCAGACAGCATGGCCAGTTTTGCTCTCCTGACCCCCAGCCACAGATAGTAATTGAATCAATCAAATTTTCTACGAAAAAAACAAACAAACCAAGAAATAAAATACATGACTTGTCATTTACTAGTAAATATTATTTGACAAATTAACACAAATCTACATAATCATTGACCATCATTTACATTTACACTGGACTCCGACTGACAGATAGATAATACTGATATCAGACTGTTCTTGTACTGTATATTCTCCCACTATGACACATTTTGACTACTATGTTTACATTGCTTAAAGAATATCATAGACAAAAAGTGTTGTAGAGTTCCCTGTTGGTCCAGCGCCTAAAGATCCAGCGCTCTTGGGCAGAGAACTAATCCAGCCACTGAGGGGTTAAATCTCATTGCTGGTCCCAAACCCGGATAAAATGGGAGGGTTGCATCAGGAAGGGCATAAAACCCAGTGCCAAAATCAATTATGCGGATTGGATGGTCTGCTGTGGCAAACCTGAACAGCCGAAGGACAACAAGAAAAAGTAACTGTTGCGCAAGAATTTCAAGAATACTCTAGTAGTTACAGCGATTGTCCACTGGGGGCGCAAAATTACAAAAAAATTAAAAAGAGATTAATTGAATTAAAAAGTCACTCGTTTAGTGTAATGAATGCATTTCAATAGTAATCAGTGTTTTGGATTTGGGAATTTAGAATTATTTGGCTAATACAGTGCACAATGCTTTAAAAAAAGAACTGATACTATAATGTAAATAATAGTATTTGTACAAAGATAAGTATTGAGCTTAATATAAATGGAGTGAGGCTTAATTTTTTTGCAATCGGGTACAAAACTAATACACTCCTTTAATACATCATATAAGAATTAAAACAAAGATAATTGACCCAAGAGGGAAAGGATTGCAGAGACAGACCTGTAGTAGTGCTTGGACCCTGATGATCACTACTCACTCCTGTATTTATTACACTTCTTTATTATAAAAGGTGTTACGAATCTTATCTTAAAGTCACATATTGATTGACACTGCATTTCCCTGTAGAATGATCTGTTTTACTTTTACACTTGTTTAATAATGTTTTAATAGAAAAAAGTGACATACCTGATCTGAAAAGGACATTAAAACAAAAAACAGCTGATAATCAGCTTGTTTTTAATATTAAATCAATCAGCATCAGTTAAAAAAGTACGTCTTACCTTTATCTAATCTCAGAGATGTTCAAACCGACAAAGTGAGAACACTAAAAGTAAACATCTGCCTTTTTTGCTGCTCCTTTCTTTTGGCAATGTAAAGATTCTTACCACTTGCTACAGGAAAATATCACTGAATGTTTAAAAATGAAATAATCAAAATGCAAAACATGATAAATGTAACGTCTCTTACATTCTAAAACCATCACAGTTCATTCTGAAGCTACAAACCATTGATACTGCGAAAAAAAGACGGCCTGGAATCTATTGGCAATAGTGTAAGCTCATGTACAATTAAAACAAATTGCTTCCAGAGATTTTCACATCCAATGCCAATATTAGTCATTCACAGATTCAGCTTTACCCTGAAGCTTCAAGAACAAGTGGTGGATGTGGATGTGACATAGTGGTCATCTGGACAGGCCAGTATTTTCCACTGGTCATCTGTCATACTTTAAAGTCCACACAGGTGAAGAAAATCAGCTATTTTATTTCTGAACGGAAAATGTAGGCAAGTGTCTTCTGCAAATTGATACCTACAGATTTTTTTTCTATCTGATTGGGGATATCATTGTGATGGTATTGGGCCACAAACACAGTGAACTCCATGCCCTGGAAAAGGCAGTGGAAAACATAAGGTATTTATTAGTATGGATTCCAGATGATTAGCAGGAACAGTGCTAGAGAGGAAGGCTTAGGAAAAGGAGGAGAGGATGGGCATCAATCTGCACTCGCTTTGAGACCTGCTTTCTCTTCTCCCCAAGGGCTTCTGTGGCAGGTGGTTCACATTTTATCCAGTGTACAATCAAATAATAATGCTAGCACAAATTCGGTATGAAATGGAAAAATTTATCCCCGGCAACTTAAAGCAAACTTGCCAAAGCAACCAAAATGATTCCACCCTTGACTGAACTTCGTAACACTGAGTATATCAAGTGAGGGTTGGAATAAAAGGGCTTGTGGGTAATAAATCCTGACTCTATCTCACCACTGCTGCACTGGAATGTGGCTCTGTTTGTAGAGAATGGCATCGACTCAATGAAGGTGCTCTCTGAATTTCTTTAAAGGTCTCTTCAACCTCATGAGCACAGAGTACATCATGTTTAATGTTGAAATTGTGCAGATCAGTATTCAGACCTTAGGCGTAACAAAAACATTTTTTTCTAGTGCTCTTTTTTTGAGCAGTTCTACTGTTTGGCCTAACCACCATATTTCAATAACCATTTCAATCCCGTATTAACCCTTGTGTTATGTTCACTCTTTGGACCCTTTGGTACTGTTCGGGTTAAATTGACAGAGGACATTATTGTGGATTACTACAGAAATAATAAAAGAAATACAATACACAAAAGTCCTTGTCTTCATCTTATCCCAAACAAAATAACATTTGTGATTAATGTCTTACACATTAGATCACTTTTCACAATCAAAGTGTCATTTGTTTTTGTGATAAAGTTATCAATTGTGTAATAAATATACTGTCGTAAAAACCTTCGTGGCATAAATCTAGGAAAAAATTGAACTGGAACAATGTTTCAATGCTTATTATTTTGAACTGATTTCTCAATTACAGGTGATGAACTACAGCAGAAACACAAGAAACAAAAGATTATTGAATTTGTGTGAGATACAGCTCTCAAAATGATTCACAACAAATAAAAAAACACTTTTATTAAAATTATAAAACGGATCAATTTGATCCTAGCACCACGCAAAGGTTAATATCAAAACACGAATATGACAATTTTAGTCAATTAATTGTGTTGCCCTGGTAAAGTGTGGATTTTTTCCCTAATATGGAGGACATCAGAGGAGACGGTGATCATTTCAATTTATGTGTTAATCAAGTATTAAGGATAAGTATTAATTGAGTTTAAGTTAATTTCAAGTGAACTGTAAGTGGAGCAAACGCGAACCTGCTCATCATTTCCTTTAAATTGTGGGAACATCTTTACAAATCTTTACAATATGTTTTTTTTTTATAGTCTTTCAGTCAGCATTTTCTATCCCTGAATGAAAAACATCGTCTCGGATCAAAGCTCTTGTAGGATGAACCACATGCTAGTGATTTGTGTCTTAATCACTTGCATAACCAGACTCTGAAGACGTGCAACTTTCCCAGTGTGGATATTGCTACAACTTTTAAACTTGTAGTACCCAAAAAGTTCCTAATTTGCTCAAATCTGTGGAAGTATTTAATGGTAACGTTCTCCCTGTAATCACTGTGATCATTTGCATTAAAAAAACAAACTAAGAATAACCCAGCTTTGTTTCTCAGCCACATGCAAAAAGGGTTGTTGTTTTTTTTTCGCCATGAAAATATAAACTGTTCACTTTCCAAATGTGGTATTTTTGGCCTTAAATAAAACAGGTAAGAATCCAATAAAAGTACCCAATGTTCTCTTGTAAAATTGTGAATAGCTCAGTAATTAATCAATTTTATTACATCAACTGCATTTTATAGCTCAGAGTTGTCCTGTATTTGCAGATACTGGAAACCCCTGCGACCGAGCCAGAATGCCCTACCGGTTGCTTCAAAGTAATGCCTTGATACCGAGCTGCAAATGTTCAACAATAGATTAACATTGTTAATGAGGCTATTAAAGCTGCATGCATCCTGGGAATGAAAACAGTGAAATGGCACTGTGGGGTTTGTATCAATCCATGTTGAAATAAAAACCTTCTGGATGGTTGAGTCAAAATAATCTCATTCGTGAAGCACATGGATGATTTAACTGGATAATTTCATCATATTTTTTTTATAGCGCACTAACATGGTTATGGTGATTATGTTGGCTTTTTCAGGTTTTGAAAAAACTTTTTTTTTTCTTTTTTCTACAAATAACAGCAGACTCGATGCTAATTTACTTTTGACACCGTTGTTTTGTTTATTTTTTTTTCTTTCTGCTAGCATTTTCCTTGTTAACCAGCTTGTGTATCTTTCATTGTCCTTTCAAACTATGAATCATGACGCATTCTCAAGCATGTGAATTGTCTTTTTGTTAAAAATGGTGTATTTCACCTGGGAAAGGTAACTATAACACAAAAAGATCATCCGCAGGATAATAATATCGACACAGACATACAGCACGTGCAACGAGATAAAGGAAATGTATTTTGTATATGCATTTAAATGGAAAATGAAACTAACTGGTGACTTTAAAGACTGGAGAGGAAGTAGACAGAAATAAATCAATTAATAAGTAATATAAAACAAGAAGGAAAGAAAGAAACCAACATATATATTTTCTGTTGTCTTTGTTTATTTATATTTCTTTCTGGTCATTTTTATATTCTAGCATCAATATAAACATTTATTAGTTTGTCCAGTATAAATAGCCATTTACAGTAAGTATCATGATTAGAAATAGTACTATTAGACTATTAAATAAATAATGTACCTAATATTGACTATTATCCTGTAGGTCAGGGATCCTCAAATCTAGCCCATGAGATCCACCTTCCAGCAGAGTTTAGCTCGAACCTTAATCAAACACACCTGAACACGCTAATCAGTGTCTTCAGGATCATAAATCACAGGTAGAGGAGTGTGATCAGGGTTGGAGCTAAACTCTGCAGTGGATTGGCCCTCCAGGGCAAGATTCGAGGAAACCTGCTGTAGGTTATTAAAATAACAAGTTACTTAACTGCTGTTGAAAAAATATATATTCTGTCAGTTTGTAAGTCAGAGACTCGCAAAACAATTGGCTCTAGCAGTTTCTTCGCTAGCATTTTCTCTTTTAGCCTAGCTATCAAAACAATTTGGCTATTGCTTACTATTATTATTTGATTACTACCAAACTAGCAGGAAGTGATGTGGCGTCACAGCTCCCGGTTCCTCCTGAGCTCAGATTACTGTGACCTTACAGACTTCCTCCAGGTTTTACGCTTTCTTCCGACCTCCAAGAAATGAGCTATTTGGTGAATTGGCTGCTGTAAACCGCCTCTGGAGAAGTGAATGAGAATGCATATGCAGGGCTTTTCCAGGGTAAGAGAAAGGCTTTGAATGAACCAAAACCAAAAGTCTGGACCTGCATAGCTTATGGCATTTATGACACTTGCCATTTAATGTGAATAGTAGTGGTTAGGCTCAGCTTGGCAATGCTGGCTTTTTAATACTGTGCCACAGCACATGGAGAATGAACATAACAAACAGAGATGTTTACCCGCCAGCCCATGTTTGTTCCCCTTTTCTGGGTAATAAATACTTTTGGTTGTATATTTCACCTCATAAGGCTGCTTTCACACTTGCCGTTTATTGTCCCAACCACCGGTGCACGTTTTACATGTGATTCTATGGGAGGCGGCTGCAAGGTGGGGTGGAAGGCGGATGTTTTTAAATGTCCTGCCACCTTTTTTTCCTTTAACGTTATAAAAAAAATTAAAAAAAAACACTTATTTTTTACTTCCTGACTAATCAGATCGGAAAGTGGGAGGCGAGCGAGGAGAACAAACACGGGAGACTATGCTGCCATGAAAATGGATATTGTTAAAGAGTAACTATGAGGAGATTTATGATGTGCTGAATCATTGGTAATAATGCATGGTGAAAAAAACAACAACAACAACATTGCGGCTAACTTTTTATCAATACGGGATGTGTCCCACTTCAACTGGTGCTGCAAACAATCAATTCACATAAACAGCTCAAATTAATTAGATTTTCTTCCTGCAAATTCACAGCAAAAGACAAACAGCTCCTTGTTCATAAAAATCTAGTTATAGTAAGGCTAGTTAGTTATTCGATACTAGATAAGACTCTTCTCTGTTCTTTGGTCTGGCACCTGGATGGATGAATGAAGTTCTCCTAGATTAGATGTCAGCACCGACTTTAAACGACGTCTAAAGACCTTCCTCTTCCTGAAATGCTAAGAACTAGCAAAGAAAAACTTTTTTCATGCTATATTTCCTCCCCACAGAGTTTTTAGAACGATGGTATTCTTAGTCCATGACCTACTGAACCAGTAATCGCTCTGGATGATGAAATAACCAAATGCCAAATACCATCTATGCAAATGTACATATAATAAGACTGGAAGAGCGTTACTATGGTTACAGTATCCTCATACATTCTGTATTGCTTTTTTTCTATTACATAAAAAAATCCTCATTTTTTTTTTCAAATTACAGTATAAAGCTCGCTCTTCTCTTCTATTTGTCTATTTTATTTGGATGACCTCCACAGCATGGTTCCCACACTTTTGTAGATAGGCTCTTCAATAAGCGGTGTGTTTGGAGACAGCCACGAAATACTATAAAAAATCCATGCGGTTCCTGGTGTAGGAGGGATATTACAGGCATGCAGCAGTTAGCCGAGACATTTGCGATAGGCATGCATTAAAGAGTCTGAGTGGTTCAACGTGGCCGAGTCACAGAGCGAAAAGCAGCTCTCGGAGCCAGTGACCTCTGTAACACTAAGCTCCATGTGCGACTCACACCTTAGCCATACGCCGAGAGAGCAGAACAGAGCAACACCAGCGGCGGCGTACTGTACGGCCTTCCATTAAGTGTGGAAAGCTCATATTTTGACAAAGGATGATTCATAAGTGTTTACAGAAGTGTATATGTTTACAAGAACGCTCTTTGTTTACTATTCTCTTATTTTTGTGTATTATACCGTATAACATAATATACAGAATGTATCTGTCCTGTACTTTACTGTTTTGTATTGTCTGTTTCTACTGTGTTTTTGTCTTGCACTGTTTGCGTTAGGTTGCACACGATGCACTTTATGTTGGTAAGGACAACTTACTTTCAGTCCTTAGCCCTGTGTTGTTCTATGTAGCACCAGGGTCCTAGAGAGACGTCGTTTCATCTCACTATGTACTGTGTGAGCTATATATGGTTGAAATGACAATAAAACTATAAGGACTTAGTTCAAGGCCTTATGTCATTAGGTCACTAAGGTCTAAATGTCATGTCTCATCCATCAGCATGTCAAATGATTGCTTTGATGGAAGGGAAAATTTGAAATTCCTACTGACATATTGTAATTTGCTTAAGTGTAAATATTGAGCTAGAAATTGTTTAACATTGAATAACCAAGATTTTGCACATTTGTGTGCGTGTGTGTGTGTGTTTCTTTTTAATCTAAATCTAAAATTTCCATTAAAAAAAAATCCCAGATTATCAGATATTTGAACCCCACTGCATCCTTTTACTGTACAGACCTTCTGGCTCGTTGTGCACTCATTCTCACCGATCTATTATGAATAAAGGACCTTGGCAATAGAACTGCATGGATATGAGGGTCAGAATATGACTTTTTATTGACAATTGGGGGAGGATTTATTAAGCAAACCTGGCAACCATGTAATGCTGTAAAGTTGTCTTGGGCTGGTCCAATGGCAAACAGCAGTAAGCACTCAGATTTATTGTATCGCTTGAGGAAAACCTGAAAACACTCATTTAAAAAGTTTATTTAACTCCATGCTGTGAGTTAATGCGTTGGGAATTACACAGCTAGAAAATGTACAGAGCAGGCGGAGTTAAGCCTTAACGATGATGACCATGTTATTAGAGAAGGTGAGGATAATCTATGACCCTAGAAATGAATCAAATGCTTAGTTTAAAAGAAAAAAGTCTGCCCATAGAAAACCACTGTACATGTATAGTCTATGTAAAGCACAAGCTGTTCATCAGCAGTAAGCTGGCATAAAAAAACAGTCATATTCAAAATACATAAAATAAGAGCTTCAGATTTCTGTTTTTTTCTGCATTCTGCTCTAGACTGTCCCTATATAACCTCAAAGCAAATGATAAAGGTTTTAAAAGAAAGAATTTCAGGATTCGTAAGAATTTCAAGATTAACTCATTTACTATTTAGAGGCTAAATGTAGAAGTAAATTACAGTAAGACGTAAAATCAATTGGGCATTACGTCTTGTGACGGTCACATGCTAGGATTTCCAGAAGCAGCTATATGTCTGTGTGGTTAAAAGTTAAGCAGTCTCACATGGTTGAGAAGACAAACGAGAGCACGGAGGTCTCTTGACAGTGTGAAGCAGCCGAAATTAGACTTTGGCTTGAAATGCAAGTGTGTGAAGCTCCAAGACAGGAAACATTTCCTGTATATAAAAAGCAGCATGGAGCTTGAGAAGTCTGTTACAGTGAAGGGCTTAGAGATGACATGGGTTAAAGTTTTTTAATGCCTGTATTTACATTTGTACTATCGGTGATGTTTGTATCGAAAGCCTAGTCCAAAGCTTGACAATATTTTGAGTTCTGAGCCAAACGGTAGCCCAGACATCTACTGTATACATCTTCTACACAGACATCTACTCTTCTTCAGGTTGCATGTCCTCTCTCAGCTTTTCATAATGTCTACAGAGCAATACTGCAATATTCCTGTATTTACATAGCCTAAAGGTCAATCATATTTTTTTAATAACACTAGATTAACCCTGCACTAATATCTGAATTAATCCTTACTTAAATTTGATCTAATGATGAATTAATTAAAGCATGTACTAATCACCAACCAATGAAAAGCTAACCTTGACTATGCCATGAGTCTTATGAGTTGATGTGTAAATGTATGAGTTGATGTGTAAATGTTTTTTACTAAATGTATTCATTAACCTGTAGGGGTTATACAAACATTAAACATGTTCTATAAGATTATTTTCAGGTGTTTTAGTCTTAGTCAGAGCATGTTTAATGTAATTAATCCCTACGTCTTAATTAATACATTATCTAGGAGCATCTCGGTAATATCATCTACTTAAGGTGTTCATTATTCATGCATGAATTCTAAGACTCATGTTGTAAATAAGGTTAGGTCTTTTGTGATTAGTATAAGGCTTAATTAACTCATTATTAGTTCAAATTTAAGCTTGTGTTAATTCAGGTATTAGTACAGGATTATTCATGTACAACAACAACAAAAATAAGAAACTCCAAAACATAATACTCCTGCCATGGTGCTGTTGAATTCTTAGTTCTGAGCAGTCAGAATGTGTTAATTTATTTTCACTAAAAGGTTTATAATTCAATACAATATTGTTTTTATTAGTAATAACTAACAGTTAACACAGGGGCTACTTTCCTGTATGCTAGCATGAGCGTGAAGGGTTAACTCAGCTGTGATTCATTAGAAAGTAGTGATTAATATCCCTAAAGAAGAAGAAGAGCTGCTTCCACTGTATTCTATAGCCTGAAATTCAACACTAGGTCACGCAAAGTAACTGTCAGCAGTTGGCAGTGAGCATATTGTTTCAGGACAGTTGTGTTATGGTGAGGCTGAGAATTTCAGCACGTCGAAAAGGAAAAAAAACATTCTTCAAAATGTTCAGGTCTTAAGGCGGCCTACATAAGGCCCAATGTGTCATCTCCTAGATTAACGTCTCAACTTTGGGTAAATTGGTGTTAAGTTTGGCCTAATCCAGTATTCAAAGCAGACAGAGAATGAGTGACTGAGTGTGTGTTTGTTGCTCAGAGCAGAGCTCCAGCTCTTTTCTTTTTTTTTCCTTCAACGAATCTAAGCAACGCATCAGCAAGGCAGAAAAGAGCAGGCCATCACAGTTGAGCCAGACATGCTTTGTTTGCTTCTCACATCCAGTTCAATAAATGTCTCCTTCTCACCCAGGGAAAAAAAAGACCTTAGTAACTGCTGGAGAGCTAACAGAACACACAGGCCCTGTGCATACAAATGACTTCAGCTATTCTTCACCAAGTGTTTCAAAGTCCCTCCAGGCTTGAACATCATGATTAATGTCTGCAGAGCTATCTAAACATAAACCCTGTTTCTGAAGACCGCTACGATTCTGCTTCCGGGTTTAACATCTCCCACACGGCTCCTTCCTTCTCGCACATAAGCGTCTTTCCTCTTTTCCATACCTCCTTAGCGTGTATATACAAGGACTCACTCGATTCTGCATTTGATTAAAAGAACCCGAAACCAAACCTTACTATTTTAGTGCACATTCATTTCCTCTTAATGTACAGGAAATTGACGTTACTAAGTGGGTAACAGGATAACGTCTTACCACTCATTTTTGTGTCCAAGCTTTGTGCATCTTCAGCAACACAATTTGCTCATTTTATTAAAAAACAAAAAAACAAAACAAAACAAAAAAACCCAACATTCAACCTGGTTCTCATTAAGCTATGTATTTTGGGGGAATATTATTGTATATAACTGAGGGATTTACTAATGCTGTGGATGAAGCAGGATGGAGCCAAAGCACATTAAATGTAATCATAAGGTTAGAATGTTCAGGTGAAAGGGATATCCAGGTTCAGATGAGATGAGATTAGATGAGATTTACTTTTATTAATGTGCTGTAGGGGAAATTCTAGTTGCAGTAACATCAAAGAAAACCATATATCAAAAAATAATTCCAAATTATATATATATATATATATATATATATATATATATATATATATATATATATATATATATATATATATATATATATTGTTTCTATTATTTCATTTTTGTTATTTTATTTAATCTGCTGTTACTTGTATATATATATATATATCCTATAATCATGTGCTTGAATATTTGTGTCTAATGAACAAGTACCAGAAAAGAATTTAACCATCTTTTAAGTTGCACATACTAAAAATAAGCCATATTACAAAGTATAAATGACTTATTTTTTATTTGAAAAATCTGCCTGTGGAATTAAAAGGTAATGAAAGTGATTACTGAATATGAACGAATGAATAAATTAAAATTTAAGTTTGGGGTTAACACATTACAGTAACAGAATGTCAATGAATAATTCTGCATTAATATCTGAGTTAAATATCAATTAATGATGAGTTAATTAGGCATGTACTAATCACAAAGTAATGAAGAGAGATAATAAGAGAACCTTAACCACGATACGAGTCTTATGAATTCATGCATGAATAACGACCCCCATGTTAGTACATGGTTATTAGTTAATGTCCTAATTAACATGTAGGGTTAAACTAAATCAAACATGCACTTTGAGAAAGAATCTGAATTAAATGCAACTTGTTTATAATATTTGCCATGTGCAGGTGTGTATAAAAGCATCATTGTTTGGAGGGCGCTGGATCACTTACTTCCATAATTTACCCCGATCCTCTTTATTGAATGTAGAAAGATGACACTTATAACAAACACCAGTTTTGGATCAATTCTCCATCCATTTCTCTTCCAATCCCACTGTAGTAACCTTCTCTCTGAGTCTGTGTAGAGATTTTTTTTGGAATCTGTTTAAATACCTGATGTTTAATGTACCAGTGTCACTGTATATGCTGACTCCTGGCATCCTTGTAATGTAACCCATATCCATTCTGTCTGTGAATGTACTGGTTATTTAAAAGCAAAACAAAGTCCTTATGGTAGTACTAGTACGTCCTGTGGATAAATTTATAGGCACTAGGACCCAGAGATCTGGGACTTTACTCACATTGAACCCAGTAACATTTACTCATTTAGCAGATGCTATCTATTAACATTTAAATCCTGCGTTCTGTAAGATAATTTTCTGTTGTTTTAGTGTTAGATTGAGCATGTTTGATATAGCTTACACCTACGGCATATGTTAATGAATATATTAACCAATAAACATGTACTGTTATCTACTTAAGGTGGTCGTTATTCATACATGAATTCACACCTTCATTAGTCTGTGATTAGTACATGTCTAATACACTCATTATTAGTTCATATTTAAGAATATTAATTCAGGTATTAGTGCATGTTATTATAAAGTGTTACATAAGTTAAGAAAGTTCATAGTAATTGCATAATAATCTCAGTAGAAGCAATTTAACTGAATGGGGCCTGTTGTTACAGGCACGGATTCGAATATTTTCCAATTTAGCACACTGTGTTCCCAAAACTTGCGAAAAATGTAAATTTTTCTGACTTCTTGGCAATGCACTTTTTTGTGCAGACTTTCAAGAAGATTAAATGCACCAATAAACGGATAAACAGTACGCCATGTCCTTATTCAATTATTACAAAATATAATTGTTGGCAAATTGCTGTGCTCTGAAGGGACACATAAGGATGTGCTGGGATAGGAAAATAGACAATTTTAGGTCGTAAAAGTATCACAAAGCCACGTGACAACCACCTATCACCATTTTATTCTATAACAGCATATTTTTATTCCTTACATGCCACTGAACATAGCTGGATTAAAGCCTTTATTATAAAATTTTCCAATAAACTAAACCCTGGGTTTCAGTAACACAACAGCAGTAGAGATGGCCTCATTTCATCCAGGCTTCTCTTCTCCATGGCACATAACCACACATCACACCAAGGGCCAAACATCTCTCACCTTCATGCTAGGCATTCTTGGGCTAAGTTTAGATCAGAGAACGAGAACTCTCTCTTTGCTTTATGGAGACGAGATGAGAATCAAAGCTCATCTTTTTTTTTTTTTGAGATGAAACAAACCCGACCAAACATTTATTTTTTTCCAGCACCTGGCATGGTGTACTTATATCACACTAAATATCCTGGTGTGAGTTGAAAAAAATTTGACATCGGCAGACTTGGTAACCTTTTCAGTCTTGCTAAATATGCTGCACGCAGTCTGATGCAAAACAGCACAAAGTTCAGGTCCAGACATTCTTCCTCCAGAACAGATTTTTCAGAGCGTGTTTTCTCTTGCCTCCTAAAAGACGTGGTGATATCGGAGGTGCTGAAATACTTTGCATTGTCATGTGTTATACAGATGTTGGGTGTAGGAGGCAGCACTCACGGCCTAGTGGAAGAATTAAAGCATGCAAGGTGGAGGCCGGCGTTTGAGAAAAGCATTAGAGAAATGACGCTGGTGCCTGTAATGCAGAAATGATTTGCTTCAGAAACACACCCAGTAATGTTATCATTTGCATTTGTGGTTTGATTACAGGCACGAGGCTCTAATTGTTTCAGACGGCATAGTTTACTGTTTCTCTCACGCACCTTGTGTTCTTTGTTTCCTTTCGCGATGTTTAAGTGACACTTTGAAGCTGGAAGCCACAAAGCTTGAGAACCGCTTTGTTAAATTTTCAGGAATGTTGTTTTAGAAATTTTCAGATTTGAAATTCAACGCTTTATTGGATAGTTCGGTTGAGACGTCGTTTCAGTGCCAGGACAACATGTTAAGTTTGATTACACAGACAATTGTGTGTTTAGACACCTGCTGTTTGGTGGTCGGGGCGGTGAACGCCTTGCAGGAGCAGACCCAGACAGACTGCCCTCCCTTTCCCCTGTTTTTACCACCCGGGCAACTGGGATGAATCTGCACTGGAGCCCAGACGCAATGCTCTGTGAAGTGCAATTGTGCTGTTTATTTTCCTAGCTGTGTTTTCGTACAGAAAAAATATGTAAATGTTTACGTGTGCACGGCCGCTGAGAAGGTAGGCCTGCCCTTCCCAGCTGTTCTCATGCAAGCTTTTTTTTTTTTTCCAAAGATGACGCTTTTTTTTGCGAAGTCACACTGCGATCTGTTCCTGATGCTTGGAACCGAGCGCAACATCTAGCCCAAGCGTTGCACGTTATGGCTAAATCGGTCCTGCATCTCGGTGAGGGAAGGAATTATAGCAATTACACGCTCCTCGAGTAGGCGAGCTGCTTAACACTGAGGCGAAACAGAGGTTAGAACATCCGTCTTAGCGGAACACACGCAAAACACAGGAGCCACGTCTCCGCCCGTATTCACACTCGAGGTGGAGACACGCAAGATGGCCTCATTGCTCTCAACCTTCAGCTCGAAGCCGCAGCTGTCTGCCGAGCTCTGGCTGTCGAGAGCGAGCGTGTTTTCCACTTGTACTGACGGGCTAATTGAACAGTGTGATGTTGACCAGCCACCATGAATGGTTATGGATTGTTTCTGGTGGTTTTCTTACGTTTACAGAGTGCTCAATGAAACTCCAGGCTTGGCTGTGCACCAGCGTGTGCGAATTAAGCATCCATTCATTTAAAAACTTGCTGTCTGCAAGATAATTATGTTATTTTGGTGCTTGGGGATGCAGGAAATACAGCATATTGTGGCTAAATAAACACAGCCAGACATTTTTTACGGGAAGTTTATTGATGGTTTGATTGACTGATAGATTATTTGTTAGAACGGCTGGGGAACAAAAGAGCATAATTTGCATCAGTGACGTGAATAAAGTGAGAGAACGGCTTGTTGTCGGAAAACTTTTCTGTCCCGTTCACACCATGTGTTTTCTAATAACTTCAGGCAAAAGAAAAAAATCCCTCTTATTTTTTTTCTTCTCCTATCACGTTCGAGAGTGCATCTCACGAAAGGATGATCAGATGGTCTATGAATTAAAGCAATTACATGCACGCAAATGGGGAGAAAGAAAGAAGACAAGCCAGTCATTCCTCATCTGCAGATCAAAAAGCCAGCGAAATAAAAAGAGACATGAAAGAAGGGCTCGTCGTAATCACGAGCCAAGCCGAGCGTGTTCTCTGTCTGAGCACGTGCAAACAGGAAGTGCAGAATGATCTAACTGTGCTTTATCAGCATATGCTGTGATGTGTTCCCCTAAACAGTTTGGCTATTAGCGACCTATTAGTGGAGGGTCCCGTCGATGCAGTTCCAGAACTTGGAGCTAGAAGTGCAAACATCTGGTGTGTTGCGTGGCAGTGAACTAGAGCGCTGACCTCTCCCTCTTCCTCTCCTGTCGAGTGAAAACAAACACGACTCCCATGTTTTCAGCTGGTGTGACTGAGCCAGTGGTGCCGTGCCTTTGAGGCCTTTATAGCAGATCGCGCCATGTGCGCCTGTGACGTCTCTCCCTTTCCCCAAACTGGCTGTTTGAGGGTCAGCAGTGCGCCTTGTTTATTGACTCAGAGTAAAGTGAGTGCTTCAGTAAGGGGTGTAATGTGCTCAAGATCTCCACTTGACTGCAAGGCTGCAATACAGTCAGTTAAATATGAGACCAGCAGAAACTCTTAACAAAATAAAGAGCTAATAATGAATATGTTTGATGTAGCATCACAGCGAGCGTATTTGTAATAATCTAATCTGTAATGATTTGAAGGCAGCGCTGATGATATTTATAAATCATCCCATTAATGTGAACTGCTTGTAGACAAATATGTGGCAGCATGGGAAAATCCTTTTAAAATTTTTTTAGATAGATAGATAGATAGATAGATAGATAGATAGATAGATAGATAGATAGATAGATAGATAGATAGATAGATAGATAGATGTGAAAATTATAGACTTTACTAAACTGTAATACACTCACCGCCAACTTTATTAGGAATACCTGTAGACCTGGTCATTCATATAATTTTCCAATTATCCAGTTATGTGGAAGCAGAACTGCATGAACTCATGCAGATGCAGGTCAAGATACAGACTTCATGTTCACATAAAAACATCAAAATCATGAAAAAAATGGGATCTCACTGAGTTGTTGGAGCCAGAAGGGCTGGTTTGAATATTTCACAAACTGCTGGGATTCCTGAATAATAATATTTCCACGTCGTTTTGGTGAAATCTGTGTATCTTTTTTAAAAGTACAGATGTCAAAGTATATTACTTCCAGGAATAGAAAATATTTTGTTGAAACCTAGTTTTTCTTCTCTTTTTATTGAGTTCAGCCACAGCAACTTGCAATAAAGTTATTCTGATACATACAGTATCTCACAAAAGTGAGTACCCCCCTCAAATTTTTGTAAATATTTTATTATATCTTTTCATGTGACAACACTGAAGAAATGACACTGCTACAATGTAATGTGAGTGTACAGCCTGTATAACAGTGTAAATTTGCCGTCCCCTCAAAATAACTCAACACACAGCCATTAATGTCTAAACAGTTGGCAACAAAAGTGAATACACCCCTAAGTGGAAATGTCCAAATTGGGCCCACAGTGTCAATATTTTGTGTGGCCACCATTATTTTCCAGCACTGCCTTAACCCTCTTGGGCATGGAGCTCACCAGAGCTTCACAGGTTGCCACTGGAGTCCTCTTCCACACCTCCATGATGACATCACAGAGCTGGTGGATGTTAGAGACCTTGCGCTCCCCCACCTTCCGTTTGAGGATGCCCCACAGATGCTCAGGGGTTTAGGTCTGGAGACATGCTTGGCTAGTCCATCACCTTTACCCTCAGCTTCTTTAGCAAGGCAGTGGTCGTCTTGGAGGTGTGTTTGGGGTTGTTATCATGTTGGAATACTGCCCTGCGGCCCAGTCTCCGAAGGGAGGAGATCATGCTCTGCTTCAGTATGTCACAGTACATGTTGGCATTCATGGTTCCCTCAATGAACTGTAGCTCCCCAGTGCCGGCAGCACTCATGCAGGCCCAGACCATGACACACCCACCATCATGACACGCTTGTCTTTGTACTCCTCACCTGGTTGCAGCCACACACGTTTGACACCATCTGAACCAAGTAAGTTTATCTTGGTCTCATTGGACCACAGGACATGGTTCCAGTAATCCATGTCCTTAGTCTGCTTGTCTTCAGCAAACTGTATGCGGGCTTTCTTGTGCATCATCTTTAGTAGAGGCTTCCTTCTGGGACGACAGCCATGCAGACCAATTTGATGCAGTGTGTGGCGTACGGTCTGAGCACTGACAGGCTGAATTTGTAGTGTTTTATAAGTATTTCTGTTTTTTCCTAGCCTATTAGGGGCAATATATTCATAGACAAGTTCCAAAAACCCCTAAAATATATATATTTTTTTCACCAAAATGTTTCTATCTTCAAAGTAAATGGTGATATCAAACCCATTTCCACTCTCTGAGATGCCCCAAGTACTTGTTCATGATGATCTAAAAGCTGAAGGCGTTATCTTCAAACACTAAAATTCTGTGTAAGGTTATCCAACAGAGAGAAAAACACAAGACCTGACTCATTTTATATCACTGACTATATGTATGACTTGTGGCACTAAAAGAATTAATTTGTTTTTACTGATTGAAAAGGTCCAATAAGTTGATTTCTATTACACCATTGGAATGGACCAGCAGTGTACTGGTACATGTTTAATGTTTTGGATGTATGTTTATTTCACCACAGATGACATGTACATTTCTTACCTGAGATCCTTGTAAAATCCACCATTTAACCCCAAGCATAGATTAAGCCACAGAAAAGATCTGACTCCTTGTGTTTTGGTTGTATTTTAACCTTTACCGACAAAACCTCACTTCTCATTTCACTGGGATTACGTATAAGCTTTAATAGACACTCACTGTATTTAACGAACATTATGAGCCACATGAGGTAAATAGACCTTTGATAGATAGATAGGAAGTGGGATGGATTGTCCACGGTGGAGAGCAGTTTGTTCAGTGGCTTTGGCGAGTGAGTTTATTACTCCTGCTGGCATCACTGACACTGAGACCACAGTGAATTCAATTCATTTCAATTCAATTTTATTTGTATAGCACTTTTACCAGTGGACATTGTCTCAAAGCAGCTTTACAGAACATTAGAAATATCGAACAAAAAGTTCAAGATATTAGAAGACATTTTTAATATTAGACATGTTTTAATTTATTTTACTTTATTTGTATTTATCTCTAATACAAATCTATTTATTTTCTCAGATCATCAATAAATGCAATGTAAACTAAATTAATTATATTATCTGTTTATTTTTTCCCCCTCACTCATCACTAATCAGCAAACTACAGCCCCCACAAAATGCCTCCTACTTCCACAGACATCGTTATATGATAGAAAATACACCATCGCCCAGGTGTAAACCTTCACATGTTCTCCTTGTGTTTGTGCGGGTTTCTTCCAGGTTCTCCTGTTTCCTCCTACAAAAATATTACGGGAAGTGGATTGGTTGCTGCACTAAATTGCCCCTAGGTATAAATGATCTCGGTGTCCTGCAATGAGCTGGCATAGCATCCAGGGTGTAGTTCAACCATACTCCCTGTGTTTCAGGTATAGGCTCCAGATTCATCATGTCCCTGAGCAGAAAAAAAAGAATGAAAATGAGTTGAAAGATTGAATGAAAGTGCTCCATTGGAGTTTGGTTATTTTTAGATTAAAAAGAAGGAGCCTTTATTTGTCACATATACATTACTGCATGATGAAATACTTCTCTTCACATATTCCAGCTTTAGAATATGGGGTCAGCCATGATACAGGGCCCTTGGAGCAGAGAGGGTTAAGAGACTTGCCGAAGGGCCCAACAGCAGCAGCTATGCAGTGGGGTCTACACCATCTACCTTCTGATCAGAAACCCAAAGTCTGACCCCTTGCTTAATTGCCTAAATGAGGTAGGATGACAAAAGCTGTCCTTTCTGTTTATTAAATGAATCACTAAGGTATTCCATCTGTAAGGCATGCTCACCAAAAGGAGCTTCATTCCCACATCATTAGACCAAATGCCATCTCTTTTTATATCTATCATTTGTACCATCCGTTGAGCTCAAATTTGGAATGGCATGAAGATAAGCAGATAAGAAGTTTTTACGTTTGAAATTCTTCTCAACCTTGTACTCACAAGCAGCCCAGTGATCTGTGTGAGTAATTCAGAGCAGGATGTAAGACATTAAAGGTGTTAGTGGACCTCAGCACATTGTAGTCATCCCACTTCAATTAGCTCAGTTACCGAAAGATTTGATTTGATGCTCCGCACATGTAATGAGAATATTACATCCAGATGGATCCAGGACTTTGCACGGACGTGAAGATTTTCTGAGATGTGTCAGGAATGCTTTATGTCAAATACAT
The DNA here is from genome assembly GCF_019097595.1 of Hemibagrus wyckioides. Taxonomy (NCBI): domain Eukaryota; kingdom Metazoa; phylum Chordata; class Actinopteri; order Siluriformes; family Bagridae; genus Hemibagrus; species Hemibagrus wyckioides. The sequence goes on along the minus strand of NC_080734.1, from coordinate 6,594,476 downwards.
TTGGCTTGATTATGAGTTTAAATATTAGCAAGAACAGCTGGTATAATTGGACTAACAGAGTACTTCCTCTTTTTCCAATAATAAATACCTAAAATCTTCTGGTATGGTATTGTTTGCTGTAAATAAAAAGTCTTAAAGTTTATTGTTTCTGACTTTTTTGTATCAGAATCAAGAATAACAGCCCCACCTGTTGTACGAATATGAATAATGGTATGAAGTTGGCTTGAAGACTGGGGCTGATTTCTTCCTAACCCAGACTGTAGATTCATGCATCCTATCAGTCAAGTGATTACAAGTGAAATGTCTTGTAGATTTCTTGTTCACTGGGGTAATTAATTTAATCCTGGTTTTCTAATATATCAATAACTCATTGTTCATGATACAGTGGATCAGCGCATGTGAAATATGAAACTCGATTATTGTTTTTAGACTAAGGGAGCTTTCATACTGGAAGTTTAGTCTGAAACAGAGCACACTTTGCATGAAAAACTGGTAATGTAAAAGATGTCACCTGGACCAGGAAGCGCAGCACATTCTTTCTGCACATATCTCAGCTTTGGAAGTTAGGGGTCAGAGCGCAGGGTCAGCCATGATGCAGAACCGTGCAGCAGAGAGGGTTAAGGGCCTCCAGAGCCGTAATCACTTCAGCCACTAGAAGTGTATTAAAATTCCTGTGAATGGGAATGCAACTTGTACTCGGGAATTACAGTATCCCGCATAAGTGTTTTAGCCAATGACATCATTAGTTTCCACAACACACGTGTAGAATGAGAGGCAGGGGAACAATATAGGTAGCAGTAGAAGTTAGACGTAGAGGTTATATATATATATATATATATATATATATATGTATATTGTGAGTCAATAGGGTTGTTCTCTCCATGCAGGTTTGTGATGATGTAAGATAAAGGCAAATGCACCGTGGGTTCAATGAAATCAAGCGAGTCTGAAACCAGAACAACGTTGCAGGAACACAGGGAAACATTCACACTTGGATTCGGACCACAGCAAATGTACACAGTGTGAAAACCACTTAAGCAATCAACAGTACATAATACACAAAGGGACAAATTTAGCGTGGTTTGAACAAAAGTGCTTGAAAATCGTCAACACAGCTCTTTACTCCTCTTTCTATTTAGAAGAATTACACTGGAATTAAAACACTTTTAATGATAGTAATCACAGATTCTTTTAGTGAGTCTGTTCCTGTGTATATTCACAATAATTATAAAACTTAAAAATAATGGCATTATAATAGAAACACAGGTACTGATTGGTTTTGACCTTCCATTATCATTTCAATGCTTAATTATAAATCAACCTCTAACATCCCCTATACTACATACTGTCAAAAATCATACTATATTGTACATATATTATACATATATATTACCACTAGCCTTTTTTTTCTTTACAATCTCTAACCTACCTCTAGTGAGCAGTGCACTTTATTTCACTGATTTTTATTTTTTATTTTGTGCTACCATTAGGGGGCAGTCTCTTAGACCCACATGTAGCTGCTCCTCGAAGCGTTCCACTGCTCATGCACATGCTGGTGTTCAGCTCAGCTTAGTCATCTCATAAGGAGAAAAATCAGCAGCCCTGTGCCGCGTGAATAACAAAGTTATTAGCAACACCATAGGAATCTTTTAAGCCTATGAGGTTTAGAAAATGGAGAAAGAAAAAAAAAAATTGTTTACAGTCTGAGAGGTCTCATGCATCACTCAGATGATTGTTGTGGCAGTTGTAAAGGAAATGAAAGGTTTATTGGGTCTCCTGTGATTCACTTTCCTCAACTTCTCGTATTCTGGGCTGAAAAATGCCTTCAATCTTTAGCCTTTGAGCTTATTGCTCACAGCTTATTGTTCATTGTTTTTAATTTATAACATTTAAATCATATTGTGTAAGTAAAAGGAATCAATTCTCCAGGATCGGGGGTTTGATTCCCGGCTCATTTTCTCCCAGGGTTTCCTTTGGGTTCTCCATTTTCCTCCGTTCCAAAGACTGGCATTGTGTGCTGATTGGCATCTCTAAAATGTCTAGTGTGTGTATGTGTGTGTGTGTGTGTGTATGTGTGTGAGATTGTGTGATTGTGCATTCCAATGGACCGGCATCCCGTCCAGGGTATCCCCATGCCTCTTTACTACTTAACCATGTAGGATTTGCAGTAAATAGATGGATTGTCTATTTTACATTGAATATGGTTTATAAGTATTATGTATTTTAACATAAAATGATTTCTAAATAAAAACAATGTTTAACAAAATTTGGAAGTAAAACATTTTGATGCCATTTTGAAGACTAAATGCTGCTTAACATGAACATAGCATTTACTACTCAGTTTGTGTACAAAGGTAATCTGCAGTCTGATGTAATTATAGTAATAAAGAACATAACATTCATTAAATATGGTTTTCACCTACTTTTTATATATTGTACTATTTTGTACTATATCTTATTTTACTTACACATTTATGCAAATAAAACCTGATTTCTTTTATAGTTTATAATAATATTATACAGTATATATATTTGTAAAGCAGTCTGAGGAAAAATGTCACACTATACACAGACATTCTCCTTGGATTTTTTTTATACCCTGATTACAACCCTGATCTCTTAGTTACAGTGTACACTCAGTCTCCGTCCCCTGTCCCTGTCCACAGCACATAATCAGTCAGAATGTAATCCGGTGCAGACATTTTACCTCATATCCTATTACTGTGCCCTGATTCACTTATGGCTCAGTCTCTTTGGCCTAACCCAAACATTACAAAGAAGTCTTTTCCCGTCTTGCTCCTGTTTCCTGACATTTTCTAACCACACTCTGTCTCCACTGAGTGACATCAGGACTCAGCTGAGGCTTTCAGTCCTGATGTCAGAGTGGAAAGGAAAGGAGGGGCACATGCACGTCATTTACAGTGAAAGGAAGACAACTCCTTCAAGGTCTCCCTCCCCTATATAAAGATGCCTTACTCATTTACTTCTCTTCCTGTTTGACTAGCAGGGAAATGAGAGGAAGTGCAAAAGGCATGAAAATATGAGCAAGATGGTTTTGCTGTAGACAAACAGAGTACCTGAAATACACTCATGTCTAGAGTTATCTATTCAGCCAATCATGTGGAAGCAGTGCAATGCAAAACCGAAGAACACTCATGTCAGGTTATTAACTTCACTTACTGTTCAAGGGAGACGTGAAGAAAACTGTGATCTCTGTGATTAACTGTAGTGTGGTTGTTGGTGCAAGATAGGCTGGTTTTGAAGATTTTCAGAAACTGCTCATCTCCTGGGATTTTCATATTCCGTGAGCAGAGGGTCTGTAAGCAGAAACACCTTGTTGATCAAACTCCCAGGAAAGATATATTGACTCATATAATCAGTCTTAATAACCACGGTGAGCAGAAAAGCACCTTAGCGATAATAATAAAAAAAACAATTCGTACATTCTAACCCTTAATAAAAATAAACATTTTCTTAAACACTTTAGCTGTATAGTTCTGAACAGAAAAAACAATTTGAACCTCAATGTCCCTAAAGTAACCTTTTATCCCACATTTAAAATCAATATAATAATCTACTTTAAATCCAGCTGTCTCACAGCCGGGAAGCACTAAAAGATCATTTCAATTGTCAGTTAAAACGTTAAAAGGTGGTTTTTATCAGATGCACACAGTGGATAATGATGTATGGATCAACTTCCTGAATTCTTATCTCAGTCATTCCACTCCATCCTGTTCATCATGGAGAAAATTGTGGACACTTGTGATTCACGAGGAAAGAGGACATGTTCCCTTTAAGCCTGCCTCACAAATGCAGCCTTTGCATATTCCCTTCAAAGGGCATGCTGCGTCTGGAACTCTGGCATGGTTAAATCACTAAGATAACATTAGAGGACCATTAATCCCTTCATGGCTTTATCCAGCTTTCGGCGAGGCAGTAGAATGTACCAGAAGGACCATATTCTCAGAAGACTGGCAAAATAGAACTACCAAATAGCACATAAAAATGTTCAAATGCCTGGATCTGCCTTTGATATACACCCCGGGGCAGGTCTGTGGGCAATTAGGAGATGTGCTTTAGAGATTGCAGCACGGCTGCTACATGCTAGCAAAGGGAATTGACCACAGATCTATTTTTTTTTACTTTATTGCCACACAGATTCAGTGTTTGGTGAAAGAGCCTGGTTAAACAGATTGCTGGAAAGGGCGCATGAGGGAGCGACTGGCGGCATGTGCAGATTTCCTGCCATGCTTCAGCCTCTCGGAAAGAGTTTTCCCAGGGGAGGAATGAAAAGCTGAATGGGCCGAACGTTTCCTCCAGAGCCCTGTTTCCTTAAGTGCTTCGTCAACTTGACATTGCTCGCTGGATAACCAGTAAACCAAAGATGAAATTGTATTTAAGCTAGCTTGCAGTCTGATTAATTCTGAAATAAAAAGACTTATACGTAAATCAGAACCATATAATCATCTCAGGTTATGCTTTTGCTCTTCCCTATTTGAGAATTGTCCATCGTTAAGCATATTAGCACATTAATAAAGTGCATTATAGTGGATTATAGTCATATTTAGGGGTGCATGGTGGCTTGGTGGCTAGCACAATTGCCTCACAACTCCAGGGTTGGAGGTTCAATTCTTGCCTCTGATGTGTGTGTGGAGTTTGTATGGACTCCCCATGCCTTGGGAGTTTCCTTGGGGTTCTCTGGTTTCCTCCCCCAGTCCAAAGACATGTGTTGTAGGCTGATTGGCATCTCTAATTTGTCTGTAGTGTGTAGTTGTGCCTTGCAATAGACCGGCATCCTGTCCAGAGTGTGTCCTGGGATAGGCTTCAGGTTCCCTGTGACCCTGTAGGATAAGCAGTATAGGATGGATGGATGGATTAATTATTAATAATCGGATTAATTTAAGATTCACTTTAATTTACTTTTTTTAGATTGTTTTTATTCAAGATAAAAATTTTTTCATGTTTTATATCAAGATTTTATTTGTCACATACATAGTTATATACAGTATACAACTTGCAGTCAAAGGAATATCTGGCTGTAGTACAGTAGTATGTAGATATATGAACTAAACTAAATTACAATCTTAAAAATGATAACTATACTAAAAATTGAATGAATGAAGAGCATGAAGAAATAGAAATAATATTAAGGAAATAAAAATATTGACATGAGCAACAGTAGAGAATGAGCTAAAAAGCAGATGCAGATGTGTTGCACATAATAACAATAAAAATCTCAGTGGGATGTGGTAGCTCAGTGGTTAATGTGTTGGCCTACAGATTGGAAGGTTGTGAGTGTGAATCCCAGGTCTACCAAGCTGCTGCTCCTGGGCCCCTGATCAAGGCCCTTAACCCTCAGTTGAATAAAATGAGACATATTGTTAGTTGCTCTGGATAAGGGTGTCTGCTAAATGCCTGAAATGTAAATCTTTGTAGATTCCTAAGTAGTTGGAATTCTGTATGGGAGATGTATTGCGTTCAAACACAGTGTGCTTGATTTTAACTCTTCAACTCGTCTATTAATGTTTAATCTGGATCATAAACCAGTTTTACATTTGCTAGTCATACTCTTTCTTACAAAGCGAACATCATATCCGAATCTGTTGTGATCATAAATTTTGGAATCGAATCCTCCCCCAAAATAGGATTATGCTCATTTTTTATTTAGTGACATACGGTTTAGATTAAGGAACATGTTTTTTTAATTTCCTAATTAATGCTCAGAGGTCTCATTGATTCACATGATGATGTCTTTTGCTTTTATACAATTACTCAATACATCCTGATCTCATATATAATCAAAACACTCAGTTATCCTACCACACAGATCTCAGATCAGAAGGTCTGACAGTAGTTCAGGCTAGAATTCAAATCACACGCTTCTATTAATGCGCTCATTCTATTATGTTACGTTTCTATAGTAACAGCAAGGATGATGATATGCAGGTTAAAAAATGTGTTGTAAGTGAACAAAGAAAAACATTACATAAAAACATCATTCATTTTTAGACTAATCCTTAATAAGCTTTCTGTAAGAAGGTGTTTATCATTTTTAGGAGGACTTTCCAGTGATAGAAAGAAATAGAGAATGTTAAGAGACTGACTATTATGATGTAAGTGATAAAAGGAACTCATTTCTAGCACTCCGTAGTACGAACTGTAACCATAATTTGGATTAATAATATGAAGTTTTGTTCATTAATGAAAAATATATATATTTTAATTTTTGCTGCAAATTGCTGTAGTAGAAGTGGAATAAATAATTTATAGAGCTGTTGTTTTTTGTTATAAATGTTTTTTATTGGAAAACTATCAGCTTTCTCCTATTTGGGGGAGAGGAGGATACATTATTATTATTATTTTTTTTTAGGTTAGATTTTTAGAAATTTTTAGATTTTTTTTTGTTATTTTGGTTTAAAGTTACCCTTATAGCTCATGTCCCACTATAAGCTGTTATATCAATCATATTATGAATTGATATTTTAACAGCAATGTGGTCATGGGGCATGTTCAAATCAATCGTTTGGTTAAAATACACTATATTGCCAAAAGTATTCGCTCACCTGCCTTGACTCACATATGAACTTAAGTGACATCCCATTCCTAATCCATAGGGTTCAATATGACGTCAGTCCACCCTTTGCAGCTATAACAGCTTCAACTCTTCTGGGAAGGCTGTCCACAAGGTTTAGGAGTGTGTTTATGGGAATTTTTGACCATTCTTCCAGAAGTGCATTTGTGAGGTCACACACTGATGTTGGACGAGAAGGCCTGGCTCTCAGTCTCCGCTCTAATTCATCCCAAATGTGTTCTATCGGGTTGAGGTCAGGACTCTGTGCAGGCCAGTCAAGTTCATCCACACCAGACTCTGTCATCCATGTCTTTATGGACCTTGCTTTGTGCACTGGTGCACAGTCATGTTGGAAGAGGAAGGGGCCAGCTCCAAACTGTTCCCACAAAGTTGGGAGCATGGAATTGTCCAAAATGTCTTGGTATGCTGAAACATTCAGAGTTCCTTTCACTGGAACTAAGGGGCCAAGCCCAGCTCCTGAAAAACAACCCCACACCATAATCCCCCCTCCACCAAACTTTACACTTGGCACAATGCAGTCAGACAAGTACCGTTCTCCTGGCAACCGCCAAACCCAGACTCGTCCATCAGATTGCCAGATGGAGAAGCGCGATTCGTCACTCCAGAGAACGCGTCTCCACTGCTCTAGAGTCCAGTGGCGGCGTGCTTTACACCACTGCATCCGACGCTTTGCATTGCACTTGGTGATGTATGGCTTGGATGCAGCTGCTCGGCCATGGAAACCCATTCCATGAAGCTCTCTGCGCACTGTTCTTGAGCTAATCTGAAGGCCACATGAAGTTTGGAGGTCTGTAGCGATCAGAGGTGGACAGTAAAGAAGTACATTTACTTGAGTACTGTACTTAAGTACACTTTTTGAGTATCTATACTGTACTTGAGTATTATTTTTTCTAGATACTTTTTACTTTAACTTCACTACATTTGAAAGACAAATACTCTACTTTTACTCCACTACATTTCTGTCAAGGTCATTGAGTAGAAAGTAGTTACATTAATCATAGGATGATTTTTTTCACTCTTGTAGCATCAAGTGTTGTAAAGTTCAGTGGTTTTCCATAATTTTTTTAACTCAATTTCTCAATTGATCTCCTTGCTGACAAAATGGACGAATATATGCTTTGTATATTATACACCACCAACGCATTGGTAATGATGTTAGTTTACACACAAAAACGTACGCTGTGTCCTAAATAGTATTCAAAAATAGAATTAGTATGCCCCAAATCGTAGTATACTGAAAAGAGTATTCCAAAAATTCCTGGATGGTCTACTACTTCCGGTAGAAATTCAAAGTGCAGAACAGTGCACACTCTAATGGGTAATATTGCCCACAACGCATTGCCCACAGGAGGGAGGAGCCTGGACAATGGTGTAAATGCATATTAAAACGATGTAAATGAATTGTGGAAATATATATAACTCTTTGTTAAAGCAGTGTTGCTGTTGGGTGGTTGTACAGCTACAGTTGTGTAGCTGGGTTTTAAAACAGGTTAGATTTTTTTTTCTGACCAGTCTTCATTTACAGACCATTTGATTGAAATGTGCATGAGTGGATACACATAGATGTGTACAGGTACATCTCAAAATTTAGAATATAATGAAAAAGGTCAATATTTTTTGTTGCTCAGTTCAGAAAGTGAAACCCATATATTATATAGATTCATTACACATAGAGTGAAATATTTCAAGCCTTTATTTCTTGAAATTGTGATGATTATGGCTTACAGATAAGGAAAACCCAAAATTCTGTGTCTCAGAGAATTAGAATATTGTGAAAAAGTTCAATACTGGAAAGTCATGGTGTCACACCCTAATCAGCTAATGATGCAAAGGTTTCCTGAGCTTTTAAATGGTCTCTCAGTCTGGGTCAGTAGGCTACACAATCATGGGGAAGACTGCTGACTTGACAGTTATCCAGAAGACAGTCATTGACACCCTCCACAAGGAGGGTAAGCCACAAAAGGTCATTGCTAAAGAAGCTGGTTGTTCACAGAGTGCTGTATCCAAGCATATTCATAGAAAGTTGAGTGGAAGGAAAAAGTGTGGTAGGAAAAGGTGCACCAGCAAAAGGGATAACCGCAGCCTTGAGAGGATTGTCAGGCAAAATCCATTCAAGAATTTGGGGGAGCTTCAGACGAATCCTAGACATGGCCTACAAATGTTGCATTCCTCGTGTCAAGCCACTCCTGAACCAGAGACAACGTCAGAAGCATCTTACCTGGGCTGTGGAGAAAAAGAACTGGACTGTTGCTCAGTGGTCCAAAGTCCTCTTTTCAGATGAAAGTAAGTTTTGCATTTCATTTGGAAATCAAGGTCCCAGAGTCTGGAGGAAGAGTGGAGAGGCACAGAATCCATGTTGCTTGAAGTCCAGTGTGAAGTGTCCACAGTCAGTGATTTGGGCTGCCATGTCATCTGCTGGTGTTGGTCCACTGTGTCTTCTGAAGTCCACAGTCAATGTAGCCATCTACCAGGAAATCTTAGAGCACTTCATGCTTCCTTCTGCTGACAAGCTTTATGGAGATGCTGATTTCATTTTCCAGCAGGACTTGGCACCTGCCCACACTGCTAAAGGTACCATAAGCTGGTTCAATGACCATGGTGTTACTGTGCTTGATTGGCCAGCAAACTCGCCTGACCTGAACCCCATAGAGAATCTATGCCACGCCGCATTGATGCAAAAGGAGGCCCAACCAAGTATTGAGTGCATAGAAACGAACATACTTTTCAGAAGTCTGACATTTCTCTTTGAAATATCCTTTTTTATTGATCTTATGTAATATTCTAATTCTCTGAGACACAGAATTTTGGGTTTTCCTTATCTGTAAGCCATGATCACCACAATTTCAAGAAATAAAGGCTTGAAATATTTCACTCTATGTGTGATGAATCTATATAATATATGGGTTTCACTTTCTGAACTGAGTGATAAAAAATATTGACCTTTTTCATGATATTCTAATTTTTGACATGTACCTGTACTTTTTTGTTGGGGGTGGTAGGAGTGTTAAATTAAAAATGAAAATGATTATACCTGTCTTTTTTGTCAGTTCAGTTGTTTAATTTCTATAGGTTTTGTAACATTCTAAAAGCTCTTAATTCCATAGATACTACAAACTGGTCAGTATATTCACTAGGTTGCAACAAAAGGTACTGTAAGTATTGCATACAACAATGCAACAATAATAAAACAATGCGTTGACATTTACTTTTGATACTTAAGTACTTTTAAAAACAAGTACTTCTGTACTTTTACTTAAGTAAAAATCTGTCTTTACAACTTTTACTTGTAATGGAGTAATGTTTGACCAGTAGTATTTGTACTTTCACTCAAGTAAGGAAGTTGTGTACTTCGTCCACCTCTGGTAGCGATTGACTCTGCAGAAAGTTGGCGACCTCTTCGCACTATGCGCCTCAGCATCCGCTGACCCCGCTCCGTCAGTTTACGTGGCCTACCACTTCGTGGCTGAGTTGCTGTCGTTCCCAAACACTTCCACGTTCTTATAATACAGCTGACAGTTGACTGTGGAATATTTAGGAGCGAGGAAATTTCACGACTGGATTTGTTGCACAGGTGGCATCCTATCACAGTTCCACGCTGGAATTCACTGAGCTCCTGAGAGCGACCCATTCTTTCACAAATGTTTGTAAAAACAGTCTGCATGCCTAGGTGCTTGATTTTATACACCTGTTGCCATGGAACACCTGATTCTGATTATTTGGATGGGTGAGAGAATACATTTGGCAATATAGTGTATCATTGAAATTATATATACAATTTTATAGGAATGATGAGACTCATTTCATTTAGGAATGATAAATGGAAAGAAGAAAAATCATCCTCTTTGTTAAATCAACCTCCATTCTGATTTACATGGAATTCATGTCACTGTATGATATTATTCATTCATTCATTCATTCATTCATTCATCTTCAGGAAGCTCTTTATCCTGACCAAGCTTGCTGTGGATCCTGGGAACACTGGACGTGAGGATGGAATGCACCCTGGACCAGATCCCTGTGCATAACAGAGAACCAAACACACACACACACATATTGCAGACACACAATTTAGAGTGCCATGTTTTTGGGAGGTAGAACTAAACCTAGAGATCCCACAAGAGAGGACTATGGAAGTGTTATTGTTAAATATGTTTAGTTTTTTTTTTAAATATTTATTAAAAATGTTAAACTTGCCCTTTGGTTATTACTTTAGCAGCTAACATTCAGGCAGATTTTCCCCTCATAGCTTTGAAATGCTCTAAAACCTAATTGCTTGCCAGAATCAGATTAGCTTTATCCTGTGAAATGTTTTTAGAGCATTTCCAAAGCAGTTTAATGGCAAAACCTTGCTAGTTACGCCATAAAGTAGGTTTTTTCTTGACCAATTGGTAAGTATTTCAGTGTAATCAGATCCCAATCCCTCTGTCAGATCAGTGTCATGTACATTTTTTTTTACAATCTGACCACTGATTGAAGGTCTAAATAACTGTATCATATTAGCTCAGAGGTTTGCTAAAATGTGGAGTATAAGTTATCAAACGCAGTACCACCCTTACTGTGATTTCTGTTTGCACTTTGCTGACTGTCTAGTTGCTGCTTTTTCTACTTCTGTGTATGAATGAAGGTTTACTGAACCTCTTTTGATGGGTGACCGACCCTAAAAACAGGAAGCATCTATTACAGGACTCATATGAACTATAAATACAATAATAGAAAATAGTTTTATATTTTCCTTCGAGTCAAGCTTCCATATGATTTCTATGATATTAGCACTTTAACCTGACCTGTAGATGATCCTGTAGAGAGAGAGAGAGAGAGAGAGAGAGAGAGAGAGAGAGAGAGAAAGAGAGAAACAACAACGAGAGACTTGTTTTTTCATGGCATGTTTGAGGGTTGCTAAGGTATTCAAGCAACAGACTCTGGAAAGAATTTCCATCATTTCTCCATCGTTGACAGTTCTGTGTGTTACTGACATGATGGAAATGAATCTAGATATTTGAGGGGAAAACAATAATAAAGATGTTTTGTGTATACACCAATGAGCCCTAATATTAAAACCACCTGCCTAATATTGTGTAGGTTGTGCTTGTGCCACCAAAAGAGCTCTGAACCGTCAAGGTGTGGACTATAAAAGTCCTCTGATGGTGTGATGTGGTATCTGGCTCCTGTAAGTTGTGAGGTGGGGCCTCCATGGATCGGACTTGTTTGTCCAGCACATCCCACAGATGCTCGATCAGATTGAGATCTGGGGAATTTAGAGGCAAATCTCTGAATTCTTTGGCATGATCCTCGAACCATTCCAGATTACATATACATTACTGTACAGTAAAATTCTTTCTTTGCATATGCCATCCTTGGAGGGTTGGGGTCAGAGCACAGGGTCAGCCATGATACAGTGCTCCTGGAGCAGAGGGGGGTGAGGACCTTGCTCAAAGTCCAAACAGAGGTAGCTGGGTAGTGCTGGGGCTTAAACCCGATCAACAACCCAGAGGTTTAACCACTTGAGCTACGACTGCTCCACACGATGTAAGAGGTCCATACCACATGATGTACAAGACAAAGTGGGCCATCTTCTTACGTTGCACTATGGTCCAGTTCTAATGATCATACCCATTATAGACTCTTTGGATGGGCACTCAGACTAGTCTGCAGCTATGCAGCTCCATACACAGCCTACTGAGATGCATTGTGTGTTCTGACACCTTTGCTCCCAACATCCATTAGTAGCCTTGGGTGCCCATGATCCTGTAGACGGTTTACCAGTGGTCCTCTCTCGGATCACTTTTGGTAGGTACTAACCACTGCTTACTGTGAACACTCCACAAGGCCTGCTGTTTTGGAAATACTCTGACCCCTAGTCCAAGTCCTAGTGTTGTCCTGGTTGAGGGCCCGAATAGCCAGCAGGGAGAATCTCTTCTTCCTCATTCTTCCTGAGTTAGCCTTCAGGAAGTGGAAATGCTCCCCTGAGCTCAACAGAGGGAAGACTCCATTGTTCGGATGGCTGAGGTCTTTCACTCTCTTCCTCCCTTGGTCTAGCACTCTTTGATGTACATAGACTGCTAGTCAGGAAGCGAGGTCAGTTCAGATGGTCTGCCTGGCTGATCGCACCACCCTCTGGAGAGTGATCTATTCTTCATGGTGCTGTTCCCAAACCAGGCTGTTATGCTTCCTGTTAAGATGCTTTCAATGGTGCAGGTCCTTAAATGGTCCTTACCACCTTATAAAGTGTCTAAGATGCCAAAAAAAGATACTGAAGGGTCTTCTTCACTAGGGTGTTAATGTGACAGGACCGTGACAGGTCTTGTTTGATGTGAACACCAAGGTACCAAAAACTTTCCACTCTTTTCACTTGGGTCCCGTTTATCCTAAGCAGCTGGTTAGTTCCATTCCACAATCAACTCCTTTGTCTTGCTGACGTTCAGGAGGAGGTTGTTCTCCTGGCACCAGTTTCTTCAGGCTTTTAACTTTGAGAACTCACTGTTCACTTGCTGCCTAATGTATCCCACCCTTCGGCAGGTTCCACTTTAACAAGATAATCACATTATTCAGTTCATCTGTAAGTGGTTTTAACGTTATGGCTGATCAGCATAAGTGAAGAAAATGATGGTGTCCATTATAGGGCATAAATCTCTGCACTTATTAACACAATATCGAAAGTGACAACAGGAATATTTTTGTTTCACAGTGTTAAATGGAACTAGAAATGAATTAAAAAGTACTGGCATTCCAGTTTTTTTTAAATTTATTTATTTTTTTAAATATAGGCAAACTGTTGTGATACAGGAGGGATAGATCTTTTAGAAAAATATGATAAAAGGATGTGCTTTTAAGAGTAAAGTGCCAGTTTCAGCTTTGGTCCTAACAGTACCTCTGCTTGATCACACCAAACTATCACTGATTATTTTCCAATACAAACACAACCCATTGTGTTTTGTTTTACATTTTTTTTAAAAATTCTATACATTTACTTAACATATACCTTAACATTCTGAACAAAGTAATCATGATTATTTCACTTCACTGGCAGATAGTTTTACTTTCATTAATCTTTTATTTCCTAAAAGAAGAAAGAATGTAGAAGATTCATGTACTAAGATTTAATTAAAGTAAAAAAAATAAATAAATTTATATTCATGTTTAAATCAAATGGTCAAAGATAAATATTTTAATAAAATATGGGTTTGGAGTGGAAAATTATTATCAAGTCCCAAACTGACAGACTATTCTTTTGTTCTGGTTTTGGTCCTAAAACGGAGCACACTGATTTAACAAAATGACAATGTCATTTTTATTAGTTTCGAAATGCAGGTCTTGGCATTTGGCCCAGAGATAAAACTGTTAGCTTAGTTTCCTCTTAGAGGAAAGTGGAAGGCCACAAATGTTGCAGACTCAGCATTTTTTTTTTCCAGACGCAGAAGCCTTTTTAACAACAGCAGTTTCGAAATCCGGGAGAGCGCATTCCTTTGGACAAGTGAAGATAAATTAACAGGCGGAGGTAAGCTTTGTTGCATGTCAGTGAAGCGAGACAAGTGGATTTGAAGACAAATCATACATGACTACAAACATAGTGTGCTTGTATTTTCAGTTCAGAGAGGTTGATGTGAATTTTTATACAGTTACTAAGATGTCTGTCAAAAAGGGGGTGGGGTGGGGGGGGTTCCTGAATTTCTTTCTTCTCTACCTTAATCCTTATGCATCCCAGCAGGAGAGCACTTACATGCTTTTGAAAGCCAAGCAGATCCTTTGACCCCCCCAAAAATGGGAACGTTTATGTTATATTTTCTTTTCATTACATCTTCAGGATGTGGCTTATTCAGGAGTGCAATAACATACTCCTGAGAAAGATTAAGGTTGTCAAAACCTGCTGTTCTCCAGCATCTGCTTCTCTGTTTCCCTGCTACATACCTGCTATGAAGGGATATGTATTCGTGATCTTGCGATTATGTTTCGAGGCAACATTATTATTACTGTTATTATTGCTCTTGTTCTTGTTGTCAGCGTGATTGTAGCTTTAAGCACTGACTATTTCTGTCTCTCTCTTGTAATATTCGGTGCATTACTGTAGTGCTGAGTAATAACTATTCTTGGAGGTTAAAATGGAGATTGTTCAGTTTGGACGGGTAAAGCCGGACTTGAGCTGAATTCAAACAAATAAGCAGTCCATTAAAGGAACTCTAAAGGAAATTTGGCAATATGGTGTGTGGTTATTCCCAATCGTTGTAACAAGAAATATATATAACAGTGATGTTTTCAAATGGTTACCCCTATGCTATGAGTTCTAGGTCTCTTTTGGGGTACAAGGCTGAAAAGCGTTGCTGGTTTCAATTAGCATGCCAGTCTGAATGGCATGTCCGGCTGACAGAGCTTTTACAAGTGGCTATGGGAGCCCTACACAGTGTTCTCCTCATCTTTCAGACAGAGAGGGGAGGGGGGTTATGGAGAACAGGAAGACAAGGGGGTAACAGTGGGAGAAGGTGGGAGAGAGTGATAAAGTCTTCCAATGTCATAATGTATCAAGGGTAAAAGAGTTCAGGTGATCGGACACAGCTTGTAAGGGTTTGCAAAGTGTCTTGTGGCTACTTTCACTGCATTCCTATCCATAGATTTTGTCCTTAAACTCACCTAGAAAGTTGGATAAAGTTGGCATAAATGAACTCCTTTATGAACTGCTTCGTCATGGCCACATCCACTTTTGCACACATTCAGACCTAGGGGCATTTATTTTAGAATATTCACTTACATGGGCATTTTTGGAAGATGGAAGAAAACCAGAGAATCCATTTAAAGAACATGTGAAGTTACACACTGACAGTGGAACCCAAGCTCAGGATTGAAATCTTTGACCCTGGAGCTGAAAAACACAAAATAGACTGTATTATTATTATTATTATTATTATTATTATTATTATTATTATTATAAAACGGAAGGAAAGAAGGAATTTTCCTAACTGGTGCAGTTTTATCAGCTTTAAAAAGTATTGGCACCCCTAGAAAGAATGAAACTTCTTTCCATACTGTTCAACATATTCAAAGAACACCTGTAAAGAGATCTTGGACTATTGACAGTATGTAAAATGTTTTGCAGGATGCAAATGTGTAGACAAACGTAATAAAAGTTTAAAGTACACGCTAGCACCATTCCACAAGAAATAATAAATGATCAATAAACAAGGGAAAGAAGGGAAATTGTCCAAACCAGGATATGGAAACAGGAAACAGGAAACCAAGGCTCAGACTCAGTGGTACAAAGGTGTGGTAATATAATATGTTAAAACACAGAGATATAAGTAGACAAATTAATAAATGAGTGTCACAATCATGGAAGAAAGCAATGACAGTACAGATGGCGATGGAGATGAAACATAACCCTATGGTTCTTGTTACCATGGGAAACAGGATGCCAGTGGAGAATGTGGACTGGTATGGCATTTTTTTGGGGCTCAAAAACATTTCTTTATTGATTTTTGGCATACTGTTTGTGGCTGAAATATTTACTCATAATGTTAACCACCACATTGTAAGCTAAAATATCAGCATTTATGATGTCATTAATCTAGGACTACCAATATTAAGTAACAACTAGCACCAGAAGCCTATTGCTTGCACAACAGATGAAGGACTTCTGTCTGAAGTATTACGTTTTAATGGAAACTTTTAGTCCTGCCATTTTAACTACCTCTTGACAGTAGCTGAGACTGTTTTTTCTTTTAATTTTCATGTCTTTATTTATGACAATTTGGCACACAGATGTGCTTTAGCCAGCAAAACCTCACACACATGCTAAAAAGTTTTATTAGGTGTTCAATTTTAATTGGCCGTGTGCCATTTCTGTTCAAGTGTAGAAAAGCCTCATGGAATCTACAACCTAGCAGAAGGGGAAATATATTTGGGATTCCTGATGAAAATTAAGAAGAAATTAAGGCTTTTAGTCAGAATACCAAAACAGCCACCCCCAGAAGGACTGTGGTTTCAGCGGAGATGACAGGACATGACCAGCGCTTGTCATACAACCCATACTGTCTACAAACGACGACAAACTATAGCTTTCTGGAGAGTATAAAAGAAATAAACTGATTAGAGGAAAAGAGTTTGGTGAGATCAGCTGTGATGAATTAAGTCAAAATTACAGCATGGAGATCAATCACTGTTTAATGACCTCCGTTGTGCTTAGGGTTAGTGACAGAGTGCTTCATGTACTCTATTTACAGTTCAGGCAATCAAACGTGACATGAAATCATTCACAAAACTGTGCTTCATTTCATTCCTCAATACCTTTAACATTTAGATCTGGCTTTTTCTTGTGTCAAACCTAGTTATGTTATTTAGCCAGATAAGCTGGTTCATAACCCAGATCTGGATTAAAAAAATTATAAGAATAAGCATGTTAAATAATAAGCAGAATACAAATTGTCTCGCACTGCCCATTAAATACATTGCTTTTTCAGAAAGACAAAACAGAGAGAGATGAGGCTCTCAATGGCTGTGTTCAAAAGGCAGAAGGAGCTTTTCATTTCAGTTCTGGCAAAAGCTGCCAGCCATGGAGGGTCTCAAAAGAAGCAGTCGAGAAGTCCAAGTCCTCAATACGCTCTTCACATTTTCCCAGGCAAAAAAAAAAAAAAAATCCCATGCTGCTGTAGTTTGGTTAATTTGGACCGTTGGTCAGGGGCTTTCTACACCATTGACCGTAAAGACTGCAGGTTACTGCAGGTCATTTGAAGCAAGAAGAACATTGGCAGTGTTGTTGGGAGATGCAGAACCAAGAATGCCCAACTGCTCATTTGTCTCAGAGCTCATTAATCTCATCTGATGCTAAACACGAACCAGATTTGTTTTTCGTCATTGCCTAAATGGGTTTTGGTGTAAACATGGGACTATCACAGCTTCTTGAAAGATCCAGAAGATTTGGTTGGATTTTTTGGTTGAAGTTTAAGTGTAATTAAGAAGCTTAAATGTACATCATACTGTATACACTTTGCCTAAGCAGGAAATTCTGCACATCATTTTGCAACCTGAAATAAAGTTATTGTTTTTTTGCATTGTTTGCTTCAGTTCACTGAATGTTGCTAATTAAAGTAAAATTGTTCCATCAAATACCTTAATCTTCGTATCTGCTACCCATGCCACAGACTCACATGACATTTCCACTCCACACCACCAGAGGTCCCCATCTTTGGAATATTAACCTATTTCCAATTCACTTAATTCACCTGTAGTCAATCAGGTCCTCATTTAGAGACACAATATAAATGCAGAGAGTTGCATTTGTCGCTTGTTTTGTAGCTAAGTGGCCAAGATGTTGGACTACCAATTGGAAGCTTGGAAGCTTGAATCTTGGGTCCCCAAAGCCACCACTGCTGGGCCCTGAACAAGTCTCAGCTGTACCAAATGAGATAATAAAAAAATGTATGTTACTCTGGGTAAAGGCATCTGTCAATGTGTCTTATTGTGTTTTAAAGCCTTAAGCTTTCGGTTTCTCGCTCCCTGCGCTTTTGTATGACCATCTAAACTAATAAACTCTGCACTTGGGGTATCTGTTGTTGCAGTCTACTGTCGGATCCTAATGAGACTCTTAATGAGTGTCTCATTAAAGGGGAGTGTTTAATAAAGTGGATACTTTAAGCAAAGATTTGCTTTACTGTCCATATTAGACAGTGATATTCAGATCAATTGTAAATCTACTATGTCGTTTGCTACAGTTGTCTAATTAATGATCCGGCTTGGCCTTTATAAGTTATAGCTACAAATTTTCAATATTACCTGAACCCATTTCTTTATCCAAAGATCTGCAAAAGTGCTTAGTAATGTTTGGCTGACCAGTTTAGTGGCAACCTTCATGTTTAAGTTGTTTGCTGCTATTCATCAGAGACAGACCTGAGTTTTTTGGATGCACTTCAATCCACAGCAAGGAGACTCTGTAGGTCTTTTCCACCAAACCACTCTTGAGGAAAGTGAAGATACACATCTATAAAGTGTCTTTAAAAGCTAGTGTGCTTACTTTGAAGTGCCTGGACAAGTTCGTTATCTCACAAGCTTCCATCAAATGTAATGGCTCTTAAAGAACAATGGTTAGATTTTAGGACAATACAACACCATTGTATCTCTTCGGTAGAATTAGACACAATTCTGATCTCCTTTATCGTTCTCAACAAGCCTTGAAATGATGCTCTGTCGATTTGTTTTGAACCTGCAATTTTCTGGGGCTTTTCCTTCAGATATTTATCAATTGGAAGGTATCCAAAAGTGAAATCTCACTAGTGTTAGATGTATTGTGTATCCTTTTTCTTCCTTCACACTATGTACATCTGTTTCATACCAAAAAAAAATCCTCACTTATTTTTGTGAAATAATTTGAAGCTTCTCTGTTCAGCTTTGTAGATTTTTCTAGATCAGCCCTAGGCTCAATCCTTCAAGATTTTGTCAGTTTTATACAGTATACAACTTGAAATGAAAACAGGACTGGCCTACCTCTCCTTAGACTGTGCATAGAAATAAACGTAAAAATGATTAATAGAAATAAAATGTAATATGAAAATATATTGATGTTCAATTATGTTACATGTAGAAACAGAAAAATAAGGGGTCAGGGTGGGGTGATAAACCAAATGAAGAAGAAGAACTGAGGGCAAGAAGCCTTTTATTATTGCCCCACATACACTACTCACAAAAAGTTGAGGATATTTGGCTTTTGGGTGAAATTTATGGAAAATGTAAAAAGTTCACACTACAATGATATAATATCATGAAAGTAGGGCATTTAAGTAGAAGCATGCAATGGTGATTTCCTCATCTCAAACAATTTATTGAAACAAAAGCCAACAACAGTGGTGGGTATACCACAACAAAAAATATCAGTGTCTCAATAATTTGTCATGTGCCCTTGACCATCAATTACAGCTTGACAACGACGTCTCATGCTGTTCACGAGTCGACTTATTGTCTGCTGAGGCATGGCATTCCACTCTTCTTGAAGGGCGGCCCTCAGGTCATTAAGGTTCTGGGGTGCAGGGTTACGAGCGTCTACACGGCGACTCAGCTGATCCCATAGGTTTTCTATGGGATTCAGGTCTGGAGAAAGTGCAGGCCACTCCATTTGAGGTACCCCAGCCACCAACAGCCGTTCCCTAATGATGTGACCTCGATGAGCTGGAGCATTGTTTTCCATGAAGATGAAATTAGGCCTGTGTTGTTCATGCAGGGGCACAATGACTGGATTAATGATGTTATTCAGGTAGTATCGGCCTGTCACTGTACCATTCACAAGATGTAGGGCAGTTCTGTATTGAGTAGACACACCTGCCCAGACTGTAACACCACCACCACCACCACCACCACCACCAAAGGCTCATCTGGTGAAAATAGTGGCTGATGCATAGTGCTCTCCTTGACATCTCCAACATCGTCGGCGGCCATCATTTCTGCTCAGTGTGAATTGACTTTCATCAGAGAACAGCACTGAGGCCCACTGGTCCCTCGTCCAACGTAAATGCTCCCTGGCCTGGTGGTGTGGTCAGGTACCCTTGCAGGTCGTCTAGCACGCAGACCACGCTGATGTAAATGGTTTTGAATGGTCTGACGTGACACTTGGGTGCCTCTCACCTCCCTTAAATGTGCCTGGAGTTGAGTGGCATTCATCATCCAGTTCCGCAGGGCACTGTTAACAATGAAGCGGTCATCAGCGTGGGTTGTGGCCAAAGGACGTCCACTTCTATGCCTTTCTGTGACTCTTACAGTCTTTCTGTATCTCTGTCGCAACTTGCTGATGACAATCTGTGACACTCTAAGCTCAGTGGCCACTTCCCTCTGAGAACATCCTGTTTGAAGCCTTGCAATGGCGAGGTACTGTTGATCAATTGTTAGGTGTGGTCTTGGACTCATGATGTCAAAATGTGAACAGCATGATGAAGAGGACTGTTTAAATACCAATTCTAACTGAACCAGAAAATTTGTTGGTCAATTCATGGATCAAACACCAGTTGTGAATTTTGCTGTTAAGCACCTTGATAGAGAACAGCAAGTTATGCAAAAAGTACTGAAACACTGAACAGTTGGACATGTGCATTCAAAAGTGTAGAGAAGGTCAAATTAAGTTCATCTGTAAAGGTTATAGTGCATTTTAGGTGCATCCTGAAATTTCACCCGAAAGCCAAATACCCTTAACTTTTTGTGAGTAGTGTACATTACAAGAACAGTGGAATTCTTTCCTTTGCAAAATAAAGTCTGAGGATGTTGGGGTCAGAGCGCAGGGGCAGCTACAGTGAGGGAAAAAATTATTTGATCCCCTGCTGATTTTGTACGTTTGCCCACTGACAAAGAAATGATCAGTCTGTAATTTTAATGGTAGGTTTATCTGAACAGTGAGAGACAGAATAACAACAAAAAACTCCAGAAAAACATGTTTCAAAAAAGTTATACATTGATTTGCATTTTATTTGGTGAAATAAGTATATTATAAGACCCCTTTGCAAAACATGACTTAGTACTTGGTGGCAAACCGTTGTTGGCAATCACAGATGTCAGACATTTCTTGTAGTTGGCCACCAGGTTTGCACACATCTCACATCTCAAGGAATTTGGGCCCGCTCCTCTTTGCAGATCCTCTCCAAGTCAGTAAGGTTTTGTGGCTGACCCTTCAGCTCCCTCCACAGATTTTCTATGGGATTAAGGTCTGGAGACTGGCTAGGCCACTACAAGACCTTAATGTGCTTCTTTTTGAACCACTCCTTTGTTGCCTTGGCCATGTGTTTTGGGTCATTGTCAGGCTGGAATATCCATCCACGACCCATTTTCAATGCCCTGGCTGAGGGAAGGAGGTTCTCATCCAAGATTTAATGGTACATGGCCCCGTCCATCGTCCCTTTGATGCGGTGCAGTTGTCCTGTCACTTGGGGATGGTGTACTTGGGGTCATAGGCAGCATTCCTCCTCCTCCAAACACGGTGAGTTGAGTTGATGCCAAAGAGCTGGATTTTGGTCTCATTTGACCACAACACTTTCACCCAGTTCTCCTCTGAATCATTCAGATGTTCACTGGCAAACTTCAGATGAGCCTGTGCATGTGCTTTCTTTAGCAGGGGGACCTTGAGGGCGCTACTGGATTTCAGTCTTTCATGGTGTAGTGTGTTACCAATTGTTTTCTTGGTGACTATGGTCCCAGCTGCCTTGAGATCATTGACAAAATCCTCCAGTGTAATTCTGGGCTGATTCCTTGCCATTCTCATGATCATTGAAAATCCATGAGGTGAGATCTTGCATGGAGCTCCAGACCGAAGAAGATTGACAGTCCTTTTGTGTTTCTTCCATTTGGGAATAATCGCACCAACTGTTGTCACTTTCTCACCAAGCTGCTTGGCGATGGTCTTGTAGCTCAGTCCAGCCTTGTGTAGGTCTACAATCTTGTCCCTGACATCCATGGACAGCTCTTTGGTCTTGGCCATGATGGAGAGTTTGGAATCTGATTGATTGCTTCCTTCTGTGGACAGGTGTCTTTCATACAGTTAATGAGCTGAGATTAAGAGCACTCCCCGAGAGTGCTCCTACTGTAATCTCAGCTCATTACCTGTATAAAAGACACCTG
The DNA here is from genome assembly GCF_019097595.1 of Hemibagrus wyckioides. Taxonomy (NCBI): domain Eukaryota; kingdom Metazoa; phylum Chordata; class Actinopteri; order Siluriformes; family Bagridae; genus Hemibagrus; species Hemibagrus wyckioides. The sequence goes on along the minus strand of NC_080734.1, from coordinate 6,572,311 downwards.
GGAGCCAAAAATCTTTCTGACTGATAGGGGATCAAATACTTATTTCACTCATTAAAATGCAAATCAATGTAGAACTTTTCTGAAATGTGTTTTTCTGGATTTTTTTGTTGTTATTCTGTCTCTCACTGTTCAAATACACCTACCATTAAAATTATAGACTGATCACTTCTTTGTCAGTGGGCAAATGTACAAAATCAGCAGGGGATCAAATAATTTTTTCCCTCACTGTATGATACAGCACACTTGGAGCAGAGAGGGTTAAGGACCTTGCTCAATTGCCCAACAGTGGGGTTAGGGCTTGAAACCCGATCCTCCAATCAACAATCCAGAGCCTTACCCACTTGAACCACCACTGCCCCTATGTGCAGACGTGTTGCATGCAGTAAAAGTGTTAATGGAGTGACTAACCTTCAGACGGTGGAGGCGCTTGCAACAGGCTGAATAGGCAGTTACCATGGTGGTAAAGTCCTTAATGATTTTAGCAGCTCTGGTACTGATTTTTGCCTGGTGTAGAGAGGGGAGATCAGGGCTGGATATGTGCATTATCATCTGCAGGGCTTTGCTGGCCTCGGTTGTGCAGTTTCTGTACCACACTGTGAAGCACTGGGTTAGCAATCTTTCTAGAGCTCCAGTACAGAACATTTTTACGATAGGTGAAAATGAAGATCGGAGACCTTTCGTTTCCTCCTAGATGGATTTGTTCACCAAAGCATGGATGTCCTCAGAGATGTGGAATTAAGCTACCTGAATCTGGTCACTCTGAGCAGTCCCACCTGTCTTCCTCTTCCTGGCATCTACAACCAGTTTGTTGACCTTCAGACATTCATAACATTGTGTAGTTATCTAAGGACCATTAATAGATCTTTGTTCTGCAACAAATCCAAAATAATCTGCCTTTTGTTAACAACAATACCAAAAATAAAGCTGTATAGAATGCTGATACCTTTATCAGGACCTTAGCCCTAACAAATTTGTAGCATAGAGCCAAATGAATGCCTGAGAAGACTAGAGTATCTCAGATTTTAGAAGAGAAATTTTAATTTCAAATGTTCATCTAGAGCCACAGAATAATCTAAGTATAGCTCTTCAGTCATTGATGGTTAGAGCATGATGAATTCAGTCCTGATGAATTCAGTGTTAACTGTATGACTAAATGTTTACACAGGAAATTGTTGGGTTACAAGAAGTATACAGGGATGGTTCATCATCACTTCATTTGAGTTGGAATGAGTTTCCTTTCCTACATACATCTGAGATTTGAGGCTAGACTTGTCTTCAAAGCTAATTAAGCGTGCCCCAGGTTTAACTTATGTAAGTGTTTTATGACCCAAATCTATAATTCCCTAGAATCTACTTTCCTGTTTCGTTTCGAGAGAACAGGATCAGAGCTCTTAAACTGCCGAGTGACCTTCCCGTCACCCGGCTGTTGTGTCCTCGTTGTCCACAGCTTTTTAGAAATGCGTCAGCAGGTCTTAAATCGCATCATGAAGTACCTGAATACTCTGCACGTGTCTAGATTTGGACTAGAAATCCTGGGTTCATTCCTGTTTGCTGGAGCTTTAGAGCTCTGCTGACAGGTGCATGTTTTATTTCATCACTCACCGACACAGAGGATATGAGCACACGTCCGCTCTGGCAGACGTTGCTAACACAGTGAGGAGGAGAGCTTCAGCGTCAGCGAGTTCACGTCAAATCCTGTCTCGTCTTCTGTTTTCATTGGTCGTCTTACATAACCCATCATAATATTTTCAGCCCTGTGAAGAGAAGTTCTCGGAGGAAAAATATCCATAAGCTTCAGAACGGACCGAATGTTATGTAGAAGGGATTGTTACTTTACTGGAATTACTGGAATATGAAATACATGCTTTATGATTTGATGGCTCATATTAAGTGATTTATACTAGTTACTTTAGCTTTGTATAAGCAGGTTATTCTCTTCTGATCAGATGTTCATCTGTGTGTAAATGCAAAGTGGTGTGTGTACAAAAATCCCAGGGGATCAGCAGTTACTGAAATCCTCTAGATCGTTGGGCACCAAAAAACATGCCTTGGTCAAAGCCAATGAGCTCACATTTTTTGATATTTTGCTATGAACATTATCTCAAGCTCTTGACCTGAAACTGACTGGATTAAAGCATAAATTTATTAAAAATATATGTTAGTAAATATTAATAACTAACTAAACTGTGAGAATAAATATTGGCACCCACTATTCAGCCAGTTTCTACCACACATGGTCATTTTATGAGACTTAAAAAAAATGAAATAATAATAATAAAAGCTAAAAATGAACATACATAAGAGTTCATTCCTTACAGTGTTTGAATGCTGAAGTTCATGGTTTGTTAGTATTAATGAATTTCCTAATTAATGTTCGTTAAAGACAAAACAAAACATAATTGTAAGTGTTCCCAGATATTCCCTACTTTCTCTTAACTCTTTGGTTTCACCACACAGATAGAGCTAATAAAACACATACCTGGATACTTTTTACACATTACATCATACATGCTTAACTGTTGATGCCAAATCAATAAAACTCCCAAAAAAAGAATAGAAAGGGGGGAAAAATACCAACTATTTTATTTATTAGAAAAACTATAAGGAAAATATTGCTAAATTCAGGTTGGAATAGAGCCCTGAAGTATATTATTTCCAGTAAGTGGATAATTTTTTTATTGTACTAGAGGGCAATACTGTTTGGGGTGTTAGAAATGAACAATCCACATTCTTTACATTTTCCATCCCCTGCATCCAACCTGTTTTCTTTATAAGTGTGTTTACGTGCGTTTTATTGATGTGAGTCAAGTGGAGGAAGTGTTACTGTGGTGTGACTGGTGTCGAGGTTAGTGGACTACACACCGGTCACTGTCTGTGTAGTTAAGGAATTAAAGGGACAAGGCTTAATAGAATATGATTATCTAATAATTAATAAACGAACCAATCAACAAATAAATGTTTACTGCCTTACACATTCTTTGATTTTTTTTTTTTTCGCTGATGAAGAAATTATAATGGACTAATTGTCTAATAATAATAACAACAACAATAATAATAATAATTAGTGTCCTTTTGACTGTATTTATTAACAACAACTCAAATAATAAGGCATGGGTTTAAGAAGTCACTAAAACAAAACAAACAATGTTAAATAACCAAACAGCCATTCTTTTACTACCATGTTTATTATTATTATTATTAATAATAATAATAATAATAATAATAATAATAAATAAAATACTCAATAATTAATTATAACAAATTACATAAATATATTATATATCTATTTAAAAAACAATAATATTAATTAATATTAAAAATAACAGCATTATTCCATACCCAGGAATTAACCCAATAAACTCACACATGTCCTATTAATTTGAGTATATTTCACTGAATAATAATCTGAGTTTACAACAAACAAAACAAACAAACAAAGAAACAAACAACAAATAACCAAGCATCCATTCTACTACTTCTACTAATAATAATATAATTAATACATATAAACAAAATAATCAAAGAAAGATGGTTAGACATAAGTTTATCTATAAATGCCGGTTAAGATTTAAACCACATTATTAACCATATTATTTAATTAAAATAATTATTCCAGTGCTACCTATTTAGCTGCCCATTTGAGTAGTGCCCAATGAATTCTTTGGCCATTTGAACATGTACAATGAAACAGTAGGACGTGTTTGGAGGCATGGGTTTGATATAAAGAAGGTAATTAGCACTGAAAAATCCCACAGAAATCTCTCTCATTAAAAGGCAACCCTCCACCACCACTTCACCCACCACCTCTGCTGTACAGCTGCACTTCTTTTTTTTTTCCCTCCACTGTTTTACAGCACAAATGTCTGGCTTTTAACGCTCCTCTGTTTTAATAGTCTCCATCACAAATCCATCTGGCAATTACTTCAAACATACATTAATGCATGCAGTACATGCACAGTAGTTCATAAAAATCCATATACCATGCAAGTCCTGCTTATTTGAATTGCCCTCATCATTAATAAAGGGACATTTTTTCTGGATCCCATGCAGTACTGACCACTCTGTAGACAGGAACGCAGTCAGTTGTTATTTGTTGAGTTTGATGTTAGATAGAATTATGACCTATTTACACCCAAGACTTTCTCCAGTGTGGGAGGCAATGCAAGACCACCCTTGTTTCATGTCAGCGCAGTCACCCAGAACCCCACAAGGACTTATTTACTGTGGTTTCTGCATACCATAAGACCATTCATACTCACTCATGTGGTTTCTATAAAAGCCATCGCCGGCACCGCTGCATAACATGGCTATGATTAATTTGCATTCGAACCATTTTAGGAGATTTAACTTTAAATTGCTTCCTAGTTGTGTGCATTAAGTGTAAAGCACAGTTGAAATGAATTGTTCTGTAACAATAATGCACTGCTGCCATTATTACTCAAGTGTTGATATTAAAGCAAGCTTTCATGTGAGAGATTTATGTCTGGTACTCGAGGGCAGAAAAATAGCCGTGGTCAGAGTTAGCGCAAAGAACCAAGCTTGGACGAAGCATAAATTCATTAGCTAGCCCACCAGGCAAGTGGAAACTCAAGCATTCTGCCCAGTCCTGTGTTCTGGCCACCCGGAAACTGACTAAGCAGAAAACGTGGTAACAGAATGTAATAACATATAGTGAGCTAGTGCACACTTGCTTTAAAAATGTGAGCTTGCCAACTTTTTAGCCTGTCCTCGTAAATATGATCAGACTCTGACTAGCATTTTTAGCTTTACTTAATATGCTCAAGTATAAGGTGACTGTGTGGCACAAGTAGAAGAGTCTCTATCATCGGTGCATCTAATTAATTTATTCATCCAAAAAGATCACCCAAATCGCATCCTAGCTGTGTGTAAAGGAGCATGAGATCTTTATGGTTTGCTCTTTATGGATTAGTGTATAGTGTGTTTATTTTGATTGTTGTGATTTACCGAACTCATGCTGCGTTCAAGTCATGTTGGAAATATCGAATTAACACAAGAACGCCAACACGATGTCGTAATTACGAGTGTGAGCTCTGACTTTCACAAGTTTTGGGGTGTGATAGTAAGAAACCCTGGTGGAATCAGTCGGCTGCTACATCTGTACTTGACGGCAAATTTGTTCAGTTGAATGTTTACTCATCTCAGAAGCCGATTTTGCTTATTATGCGTTTGATTTATGCAGCGTTATTGAAATACCATCCATTTAAAATGCCACAATAAAACAAATTCATTCCTTCCACAATTACAGCAGCATTGTACAAAATACAATAACATTCGGATTCCCAGTCTGATGCCCAGTCTTTGTTTTTGTTTTTTTGTAAATAAAGTTAAAAACCTTGCTAGTAGTTAAGTAAAAGTAGAAGGTACACCTCCATCGTGCATCAACTAAAGTGACTCAAACGCACCATAAGGTCATAATTCTGACTTCCCACCTTGTAAATATATATTTCCCAGGAGGATTTGATCTATCACAGTCGACTGTTACAGTTTGTGGCAGTAAAATACAACATTGTACCTGTTTTTAAAAAGTAATTAATTTGTTCCTTCTGGTGGTTAAATCTGAATCTGTGTATCCTTTATGCTGGGATTAGTGATCGGTCCAACTCTATATGAGAACCATCAAGAATATGTTGTGGTGTTCAGACTGGGGTTTATTTCATAACTCTGATAAACCATGTGATCCTTTTACTGATCAGCAAAATCGACTGACAGAGTAGTGACATATTTATGAAGCAAAGAACCATGGAAAATAGGCATCAAAACAGCAATAACAAAAAGAAAGGGGGGAAAAAAAACCCAACCAGCTGAATAATAATGATCATTTTGGATAAGATACATAATTTGACTACTTTTCACTTGGAAACCATGAACAGTTTTGTGGCTAAACACAAATCAAGGTTTTGGGGGTGGGGAAAGAAGATCCATCTAGTTCACTGATTGATTGGCCAACTGCTATTTTGCTGGGGTTTTTTTTACTTCCATCTGCTCTTGATAGAAAAGTAGCACGAAAGTATCTGTACCAGATTGTTTTTGAGGTGAAACCGCTGTAGACTCGCTGGTGTGTGATCACAAGCGAGTCGTCTTTGGTCAAGGCAATCCGAGAGCTGCCCAGTATTCCACAGTGTCTTGACTTGATTCTATGAGTTTTTCCACTGACACAAGCACAACAACCAGAACAATTTTAATTTGCCTCATGCTTGTCAGTCGGAACTTTCGAAACGGGGGAGCAAGCAGGAAACTAATCCGAGACAACGTGGACTGTGAGCAGTTTCAATGCTGACACAAAGGCTGATTATTTGTATTGGATTTTAGCGTCCATTTTAACGCCATGTCTCTAGTGTCAGAACTTAAACAATAATTCTCTTAAATACCCTTTTTAATATTACATGAGTGCTCCAAAAAGCCTCTATTTATTAAGAATAGAGAATATGTTCAGTTCTGAAATCTGAATACAGAAGCATAATGTCACTGGAAAATCTATAAGCGGGAAAAAGTGAAGCTATCTATAATGAGATTTTAATTTTACATTTATGGAAGGAGTCTCCAGTGTCAGTGACTTTTTAGACAGTTCACGTGAAAAGAAAGAAACAGGAGGGGTTGATATTTTTATAGTTGCTATAAATTACACTCACTGACCACTTTATTAGGTACACCGGCTCACTTATCCAGTCAGCCAGTCATATAGCAGGGATGTTGTAGCTTACTGGTTAAGGTGTTGGCATTGTGCTCTTAAGGTTGTGAGTTTGAATCCCAGGTCCATCAAGCTGCAACTGCTCTGGATAAGGGTGACTTACATGAATATAAATGTTGCAGCAGCATAATGTATAAAATCAGGCAGATACAGGTGAAGGGCTTAAGTTAATGTTCACATCAAACATAAGAATGAAGAAAAAAGTGTGACTCTGTGACTTTAGTTGTAGCATAGTTGTTTGTGCCAGATGGGTTGGATTGAGTGTTTCAGAAACTAGTAATATTATGGGATTTGATCCATCAGAAAAGAATGAACAGACTGGTCTGAGGTGACAGGAAGGATATTGTAACTTATATAAGCACTCTTTACAACTGTGAAGAGCAGAAAAGCATCTTAGAACAAACAAAACCTCAAACCTAGAGGTGGAGGAGCTACAGCAGCAGATCACATCGGGTTCTACTCCAGTCAGCCAAGAAGAGGAATCTGAAGGTATCATGGGCACAGAATCAGCACAACTGGATGATAGATAGATAGATAGATAGATAGATAAAAAAAATCTCTGAATTTTTCTATACACTGATACATTTAGAATTTTTTAGAAATAGATAATTTTACATAGTGAATGCTGATAAAACAATATTTTTTTAAAGATGGCTAATAGATAAATAAGCTTAAATAAAGTAAGCTTAACACATGATTACACTGGATTAACAGACGACTTATCACAGAAAATAATATTAATATGTGAACATCTACCCCACACATTTGCTTGAAAGGTGCCAATTATTCTAAGCATTAACATTGTAAATGCTTGCAGATACTGGTTATTCTATATAAACATTCACACGGCATATGTGCATGCACATGTACGCACACACACACACACACACACACAGTTCCAACAGTTTAAATTGTTCCTTCGAGATTTATAGCTAGATTTCAGGAATCTGGTTAAAAACTTCCAGGAACTTTGCAAAGCCACTTCAGAAAGAATGAGAGCTACTTTGATGATTGCTCAGTAACCATTATTAATTGACCAGAACAACTTCATTAGAGTTTTTTTTTAATGCCACTATTAATTATTTGTTCATTTTTTTAAAAAAACTTTTAAATCTTAACCTTTCCAAGCTCGTATACAAAACCACGTTTGAAGAAGACAACGAAGATGAAGCCAAAGAGAAATAATGATTACAGTAAATTACATCCTGAAAGCTTCCCATGAGGAGACCTTTGCCTAATTGAGGCAGTTTTGTTAGCATGGCAGGCCTGGCTGCTCGCCCAGTGTGTGAAAAGACCCAGTTTCAGGTCACTAGCACTGTGACGTCCACCAATGCCTCAGTATCAGCTCCATAGCATGACTGAGAGGCAGTGTAATCCTCACTTTTGTTCTGTGACATGTTCCTTCTTCATACCTGACTGAGTCTCCCCTTTGTCTCAAGATTAAATAATTTCTTTAACAACTTGAACATGGTGTCCGAGAAGGCAAGAGAGTAACACACAGACTTTCTGGCCTGATCATATGGTCACATGACTTCATAGTAATGGTAGTGGACGGGTTTAAGCCAGGAATGGATTAGCTTCATTGTATAAAGTGGGAGAGTTTTGACTCAAAACACTTAGTGTAATTATTATAATAACTGCCTTTTCTTCCTCAGAAATGTCAAATAATCCTTTAATTATATCCAATTCAATAACATTTATTAACCGTAAAACCAAAAGATAACAGGATTTACTAAAACAACCACACCACTAATCCCTCATCATTTCACTTACATGCTAAAGTTTAAGCTAAGAAGCAATGGAAGATATTTCAGACTCCTCAGCGGAATAATGTTCTTTAACAAGATGCGATATTTGAACGCTCACCAGATTGCATTCTATGTGTTATATATTCATAAAGTAATAAAAATGTTCAGATTTTGTAGAACATCAATGTTTAAACATTTCTTTCTTCTCCAACTTATCATCAAAGTCTGCTCTCTTCCTGTTCTCTTATTTAGTATGTAAATATTTTTTTTATATTTTTTTTATGAGAATATTGACAGGCAACATCCAGCTTAGTAGATTTCAAATATGGCACCAAAATAACAAAAAAACAAACAAAAAAAACCTGGCACATTAAATAAATTAAAAAATTTAAATAAAATAAAATACATAAATTAATTAATTAATTAATAAACAAAGAGACAGATTTTCTGAATGAATGAATGAATGAATGAATGAATGAATGAATGAATGAATGAATAAATAAATAAATAAATAAATAATAGTAGACATTATATAGTTAACGGCCCTGACTTTTTTTCTCTCCAAATGCCAAATATTTTTCCGTAATACTGCATGTTAAATAAATAAATAAATAAACTTCTGGAATAAAGAAAATGAAGAGCTTCTCTCAAGTTTTACTGGTAGAGTTCATTTAGGGTTTAAGGTTTCTTCCAGACTTGTTATGTTACATCTGGAAATGTAGTAAAAGCACAGTAAAGTAGTTTGAAAAAACAGAAGAACCACAAGCATTTTTAATAAGTGCACAGGAAGGGATCGGTGAATTCAATATATGACGATTATGTTTGTCTTGTGGCTTGTATGTGTGTGTTTTGCTCTATTTCCCCTGGACCTCATATTTATTTTCCACCAGAATCTTAGGAAAACATGAAAATTGATGAACATCGTTGTCATGAGGGCACTTTGTTGTTTGCCCTCTGGAAAAAAAATGCTTTTTGAAACAAAATGCTAAAGAAAGCAATGCAAAAAATATTTGTTTGTTACTATAGTTACATGCAAGGTATATGTTAATGTCTTATAGTATAGTACACAGACACTGACATTTGTATATATATATATATATATATATATATATATATATATAGTGACTATAAATATATATATATATATACACTATATTGCCAAAAGTATTCACTCACCCATCTAAATAATCAGAATCAGGTGTTCCAATCACTTCCATGGCCACAGGTGTATAAAATCAAGCACCTAGGCATGCAGACTGTTTTTACAAACATTTGTGAAAGAATGGGTCGCTCTCAGGAGCTCAGTGAATTCCAGCGTGGAACTGTGATAGGATGCCACCTGTGCAACAAATCCAGTCGTGAAATTTCCTCGCTCCTAAATATTCCACAGTCAACTGTCAGCTGTATTATAAGAACGTGGAAGTGTTTGGGAACGACAGCAACTCAGCCACGAAGTGGTAGGCCACGTAAACTGACGGAGCGGGGTCAGCGGATGCTGAGGCGCATAGTGCGAAGAGGTCGCCAACTTTCTGCAGAGTCAATCGCTACAGACCTCCAAACTTCATGTGGCCTTCAGATTAGCTCAAGAACAGTGTGCAGAGAGCTTCATGGAATGGGTTTCCATGGCCGAGCAGCTGCATCCAAGCCATACATCACCAAGTGCAATGCAAAGCGTCGGATGCAGTGGTGTAAAGCACGCCGCCACTGGACTCTAGAGCAGTGGAGACGCGTTCTCTGGAGTGACGAATCACGCTTCTCCATCTGGCAATCTGATGGACGAGTCTGGGTTTGGCGGTTGCCAGGAGAACTGTACTTGTCTGACTGCATTGTGCCAAGTGTAAAGTTTGGTGGAGGGGGGATTATGGTGTGGGGTTGTTTTTCAGGAGCTGGGCTTGGCCCCTTAGTTCCAGTGAAAGGAACTCTGAATGCTTCAGCATACCAAGACATTTTGGACAATTCCATGCTCCCAACTTTGTGGGAACAGTTTGGAGCTGGCCCCTTCCTCTTCCAACATGACTGTGCACCAGTGCACAAAGCAAGGTCCATAAAGACATGGATGACAGAGTCTGGTGTGGAGGAACTTGACTGGCCTGCACAGAGTCCTGACCTCAACCCGATAGAACACCTTTGGGATGAATTAGAGCGGAGACTGAGAGCCAGGCCTTCTTGTCCAACATCAGTGTGTGACCTCACAAATGCGCTTCTGGAAGAATGGTCAAAAATTCCCATAAACACACTCCTAAACCTTGTGGACAGCCTTCCCAGAAGAGTTGAAGCTGTTATAGCTGCAAAGGGTGGACCGACGTCATATTGAACCCTATGGATTAGGAATGGGATGTCACTTAAGTTCATATGCGAGTCAAAGCAGGTGAGCGAATACTTTTGGCAATATAGTGTGTATATATATATATATATATATATAGATATATATATATATATATATATATATATATATATATATATATATATATATATATATATATATATATATATATATATATAATGTATTGTGTGTTTGTGTAAAGTTATAGTTTTCTGTGCAATAATTCCAAATGTCAATATGTCAGTATTTATATGGAGAAAGTTACTTGTGTTCATATTGAGGTTATGCATGTGTAAGTTTATTTATTTATTTATTTACTTATAATTGTTTACATGCTTTAGACTTCACCCTATTTTTCTTCTGTATAAGTATTCAAGACTGGGTTTTCCAATAAAATCTAGGCCTTTACACCTTCACACAAAAAGTCTGGGAAACCAAATCAGACTGAGATCATATTTTATGATGTAACTTAAAAGACAAGGGATAAAATATATATATATATATAAGGGATAACAAATATGATAAATAAAAATGATGCCATGCATTTAGAAAACCACATAAAATCAGTTTTACCCCCACCACAGAGCTGAATAGTTGAGGGTTAAGGGCCTTGCTCAGGGGCCCAGCAGTAGCAGCTTGGTGGTGTTGGGATTTGAACTTACAACCTTCAGATCAGAAGTCCAGCATCTGGACATATATCCGTGCATGAATAATTCAATAATTCCAGATTTGGTTTAATTCAACAATATGACTTCCACCTTCAATACCTGCCACTTAATCCATGATGCATTTTTTTGGGTGGCAGTGATGACTCTAGGTTGTTACTGGTTAAGACTCAGGGTTGTTGATCTGGGGTCGCGGTTCAAGCCCCAGCACCGTCAAGCTGCCACTGTTGGACAATTAAGCAAGGCCCTTAACCTTCTCTGCTCCAGGGGTGCTGTATCATAGCTACCCCTGCACTCTGACACCAACTTCCTCAGCTGGGATATGTGAAGAAAAGAATTCCACTGTGCTGTAATGTATCTGTGGCAATAATAATAAAGGCTTCTGAAGTTATGAAAATACACTTTTCATGGAGTTTAGTATTAATTAATCAATAGAGTCAGCATTCTAGATTTTTCAGGAGGGTTAAGGGCCTTGCTCGAGGGCCCAACAGTGGCAGTTTGGCAGTACTGGGACATGACCCAGTTGACCACAGTTGACCCAGTTGACCCAACCACTTGAGCCACCAGCCCATAATAAGCTTTCTGCTTAGAATCTCTCACCAGAGAGACACCTCCTCACATGTTTAACTCTTTTCATAAATTCTCACTAAGCTTTCAACTCTCCACACTGAATATGGCCCATAATAGCTTAGCTATGCTAATATAAAAATCTCCCATAAACATGATCCTACAAATACACGCCTGTGTGCAATGAGACGACATTCGAATATATTGTCATGGCAGACTGCCACCACTTAGCGCTCTTTCCCAGTGAACCTTTTCATATCATTTACTTCCAGTAGCAATTTAAATATTTATGCTTTGATGTCACTTCACACCCATTGATTAGATTGTTTGACAACGAGGAATAAAAAGAAACACTCCGCAGCGGTATGTTAAATATCAACCCGGTAGCAACTTAATTACCCGAAGGCTTTTTGTGTCTGTTTCTAAGATCCAAACGGGATAAGCAACAGGTAATAAATGCACGCCGGGTCATGTTTTCCTAAACCAGATTTTTGGAATGAATACAATTTTACCAGGCAACTTGTAGATTTCCAAATGAGGGATTTAGAGAAAACTGTGTTTGTCCCAATAAGATTCAGACAAGATTTCTAGAGCGTTGGCACATCGTCGAGAAGAAACGTCTTTTCTGAAATGGAAAGATGCATTTAGCAAAGTTAAGTGTTTCGACGAATTTGTTTTAATCTCACTTGCGGTAAATATTTGCAGCGCGTTTGGCAAGATGGCTGAGGACCGGCTTACTGGTTTGAGCCATGTTTGTAGAGCAGAAGAGCGAGAGTGAGGATGCGCCTTCTGCTCCTTTTCGGCCATCACCTCTTCAGGAGAGCAGGAACGTCTTTGGACACGTTCCATTCCGAGCAGGACAGAGAAGGGTGTAGTGGGCATTAGTAGACCCTTCGATCGACTAAACACACTCTTAAGAACTTGGCCGTGTCGTTCCTGACATGTTTTCTCTAAGAGCTGCCCAGAGTTGATGTCCTTATAAGCCCATGTGCGCTGCCATTCATTTGCATTTATCTTCATCTTAAATCAGAAAGTTCTTTTTGGTTTACAGGTATGGCAAATGAAGGATGTCAACTTAAGCCTGCAACATTTAGAGATTCCATTAAAGTGCTTTAAATAGGTTTCATTTATAGGGTTAAAGCCTAAAAATACTAAGTATGTCTGGTTCTTTTAACCAGTGGCGTCTGGTGATGCAGAATGAAAAATGGATCATATTTTGAAAAAAAAAAGTAAACACTTTTACAGCCTTTTCCAGGAATAAACTATAGGTAGGAGTTTTCATCTTGGATGCCTGAGGATGAAAAGAAACTTTCACTACCAATTCTCTGAAAGATCTTAAGACTATCTGGAATACCTTTATGCCAATGCTCATAAAAATAGGGGGTTTAAGCGAGAACCCTACAGTCGTTTCCCTGATCCTAGTGTGAAAAGCAACAGTTGCTCAGACGTTCGTGTTTTTGGATAACGCCTTCGCCTTTGAAAATCCCATTGAAAAGGAACAGAATCTGTCGGCATGTCAAGTTCTGTTTTCGTTTTGCGAAAACCATAGAACTAGAACCAAGTCATGCTCACCAGAATCCCTTTAAGTATTTCATTACTAACAGGCACAGCTCACCTCTGCATGCTTGTATGGTCAGCAGATGTTCAGTTTTCTGCAACTATTGTTCTGCTGCAAGCAAAGCTGTTTTTCTGTGTTTTATGTGATAGTCAGTGTGCGATTAAAACAATATAATTTCATTACAGTGCACAGAATTTGCATTTATATAATAAATATAGTCCTCTAATTTGTAGCGTATTGATCTGTCACAGCTGTATTGTGAGGTCTTCCGGTAATAAAAGTTCTTTTTTTGAACATATAGGCATAATTAAAGACATCGGCGACTCAGCGTGGTGCTAATTAGAGCAAAGTGACTTCTGTTCATGTATTTAATGCTGTCACACAAATCTGGGTTGAATTACATCATTTAATTGCAGTTACTAAATGCACATGCACAGCTTTAAGGGGCTATAAAAACCTGGCTTAATTTTACCCTTTTGTTGATCCCATGAACATGAAGACTGTCATTTTAAATCATCAAGGTAGATGATAAAAGTAGGTGAAAAGGACCGAGAAGATAGAGAGCAGTCACAGGGATGTTGTGGACTAGGGGTTCCAGAGTTTGTTGGAAGCTGGGGTGTACTGGAGAACCTGAGTGTACATTCTGCCAGACCTGAGTTTACAGATTGGTGTCTACTGGTGACCCTGGGTGTATTTGCTATTTGTGTACCAGAAAACCTGAGTGTAGAGGCAAGGGGGTTCTGGAGAACCTAAATGTACAGTCTGGAGGACCTGACTTTTCGCTAGAACTGGGAATGCTGGGTGTGCTTGAGGATCTGAGAATACAGGTTGGGCTGAATACTGGAAAACCTGTGTGTACAGGAGTGATGCAGAACACAGGAGAACCTGATTGTGCAGCCTGGAAAACTGAGTTTAGAGAAAGTGAAGGGCCTGAGTTTAGAGACTGGAGTCTACTGGAGAACCTGAGAGTACTGGTGGTAGGACATGAATGGAGAGGATGGGGTGTAATAGTGAATCTGGGCATATAGTCTGAAAGACCTGTCTTTTCAGGCTACTGGGGGAACTGCGATTACTGGGTGTGCTGAATAATGGAAAATCTGTGTGTACAGGATGGAGAATGCAGTAGAACCTGATTGTACAGCCTGGAAAACTTGAGTGAACATTCTAAAGGCCCTGAGTTTAAAGACTGGGGTCTACTGGAGAACTTGGTAGGATATAAATAGAGAGGACGGGGTGTACTGGTGAACCTAGGTGTATTAGCAGGTGTATACTGGAGAACCTGAGGGTGTTCAGACCTGTAGATCCAGAAAATTGGACATAAATTGTCATATGTGAGTAAATTGTTTTCTTATTGGTCAGAGTTTGTTTAAGGTTTCATCAGAATCAAAGTTTCATCAGGACATTTTTTCTATTCCCTTTTTTCAGAGAAGAGTTATAATATATATATATATGTGATATATGAGTGATGTTAGCTAACCAAACACACCACGTAACATGCCATGTAACACAGTTCTCATCCTGCATTGAATTGGATTGCTTTCCCACAAGCGAACTGCTCAAGCTGAGTGTGATTGACGTGTTCATATATGTCTAAACAAACTGAAACAAGGAGAAAATGCATCAGAAACAAATGCTCCAAATAAGCCAGATGTGAAAACGTGCTAAATGTACACTCTGGAGGTCCTGACTTTACAGGCTGTAGTCTACTGGAGGAACTGGGAACTGGGCAGTGGTGGTTCAAGTGATTAAGGCTCTGGGTTAAGGATCAGGGTTCAAGCCCCAGCACCACTAAGCTCCACTGTTGGGCAATTGAGCAAGGCCCGTAACCCTCCCTGCTCCAGGGGTGCTGTATCATATCTGTCCCTGCGTTCTGAACCCACCTTCCTCAGCTGGGATACACGAAGAAAATAATTCCAATGTGCTGTAATGTATGTGTGGCAATAATAAACACTTCTTGCCCACAGTTCTTCTTCTTCTTCCACATGCTGGGGTGTATTTGAGGACCTGATAATACAGTGTGTATTAAAGAACCTAAGAACCTGAGTGTATAGCTTGGAAAACCTGAGGTTAGGATTAAGATTTTGATTCAAATCTTAAAAGTCTGTTGAATTCACCCAGTCTAAAACCGGCTTATAGCTTATGTTAGCTGTCATGTGACTATAGGATTTAATTAGCTTCTGGATAGATGAATTGTCGTGTTAAGTTGTGATTCAAGCAGTGCCATAGAGCTGTCTCTGGTCTCTGCATGGGCCTTGTGGCTCCTGACAGCCATGCTTCAGTCTCTCTAATACGTGCTAATTGCTTTCCCTCTTCCTCGGCCGATGGGAGGTATGCGAGTGTTATTTCTGCATGGCGACTCTTCAGCACATTCCTCTTTGAAAAGAAAAATAAACGTAGCTTTGGGAGTTTAAAAGGTATGGTCAAAACCAAACATTCACCATCAACAAAGAATGGAACAAAAGTGTCCTTTTGCGAGGCTTCGATCACAGACACAATTCAGTACCATTTTAAGGGCTGACCAAGGTAATAAAAAGCAAGTGACCTATAAATGAGAAAGTTGACTCACATCATTGTTTACAGCGGTCAGTGAAAATTACGTACTATTATGTATTTTTAACCCAAGATTGAGGAAAACAAGCACAGAAATGTCAGTGTTATCCCTTTAAAAGAACAAAAGGCCTTAAAATTTCTCTCCTCTTCTAATTAAAAGGGGGAAAAAAACTAACAATGTCTGTCCCTGTCAATGCTACTGAATATAGCGATTGCAAACATGGTCTGTCAATCTCCTAGTCTAGCTCTACTAGTTATACTATCTCACAATCAGTGCTATTAATAATCCCAATAAATTCAATTTGAATCAAAACGAACCTGTGAACATTGTTGTGTCTATATCTTCAAGTAATGAAGAAATAGTGACAGTAGTATCACTTTAGTGTGAATGCAGCTATGTTTGTTTGCCTGCCTAACTGTTCTAACTAACCACTGTCCACATCAAAGATTCCATGGGTGTTAAATCTTGTGCATGTTGCCTGATCTTTTTTCTTCCACAAATACCTACTGAGTCAACATTATGTCACCAGTGATGGAATTCAAGGTATTGGTTTTGGCAGTGAGGCACAAAGAGTGACACGTAACATTCGAATGTAAAGACAAGCCTGTCTTCTGTCTTTACATGAAGCTTATTTGTGTGGTGACTTTGGGAAAAGTTGCAAAAGAAAACTGGATTCACGGATTTCTTTCTTTCCCAATGTGGCATAGGAACATTACAGACATTTTGACAGCTGGTATCTGATAACAAATACCATTCATTCGCTTTGTATGCATTTCTCTATTAAAAATACAGTATACATATGCTTTAGACATTTTTGGACAGACTCCTTTTTTTACCACATCATTTGTTAAACTGCTTCCTTCATTAATGCAATAATTACAGGAAGGAAGCAAAGGCAGGATTAAAAAGTAATGTTAGGAATAGATTGTGATGCAACAGAAAAGCCATGTATACTCAACAATTTATGAAAGCAAAACTCTTTGTGGTTGGGAGGAAAGGAGTTCCTCTTGCTGGCCTGTCAATCATAGTGAAAGTAGCCAATCATCTGTAAGCTCATGTATATGGAAGAGGGCAGTTAGCACTTTCCTTCAGGCATCAGTTAGAAAGATGTAGGCTAGTGTGATAGCTAGGGGGTGGGCCATTTCCATGTCACTTTGGTGAAGTATATTTGTCCTGTCACAAGCTTTTGCAGTATAGTCCATGTTCTAGGAACAAAATCCAAATTTTTCACCAGAACCTGATTTTTCATTTTCAAAACACATTTAAAATGTATTACGCTTAATCAGACTTTCATGGAAATCGGTCCTTCATACTGACTGGAAAATGAGTTTGCCAGTGTTTTGACTGATTATCTGATTTGCTATAAACATTACGTTGACACCATTGGCTTCAGGGTATATGAGGTAGCTCGAAGCAGGTTAATTCTAGTCTACAAAACTGCTTAGGATTTCGATCTGGTATGTTTAGCTGGCTGAAAAGATACAATAAACGAATTCTTGTGTGTTCAAATTAACATTTGTTCACCTTCATTTTATTTGGACATTTTATTTGACAGTTATTGGGAATAGGATAACACTGGGAAGATAATTAAGAAAATATTGGGGGAAAAATTATATATATAAAAAAATAAATTACAATAAAATTGAGTGAGTCATCTAAACTTTTCATAATAATGACTCAGACTTTCCACACTGCTTGATTCTGACTCACAGATCAAGAAATGTACCTGAACATGCTGTTTCTTTCTCACATACTTATTAGCTCCCAGCCTGGTTGTTTTGGTCGGCCTGCGCTGTCCAACTCTAACTCCACAAACATCTGGATCATCTGAAGATCTACTTACAAAATCCTGCCATTCGATTGCGATGAGGGAAAAAATAAGACCTCACATTTCCATCTTTCAGTGGCCTGTTGTTCAGTATTATTATCTGATTTTTTTTTTTTTTTTTTTTACCACAGATTCCACCAGACAAACCTGTATCAGCATGGCTTGTAACACAGGAGAGCAAGCAAGCCATTTAAAAAATCCAAATTCACTGCAATAGTAACTGTAGATGAATTGCAGATGTGCAACTGGCATAGCCAAACAATCTCCAAGGTGTTATTACATGAAATAAGTAGTTTGTAAGAGGTCGTCTTATCTAAAGTGGGAACAAGGAAATGATGAGAAACCTTTGCACTGTTTAGTCTTTTCCTACCATGTTATTACCAATAGAATGGTAATAAAGAGAAAACTGCAGCTTTTTTTTTCGTCATTGGAAACAAACATTAATTTGAAATGTGTTTGTCATCAAACCAAGTCCCGCTGGAGCCCCTGTGATGACTGTTGTCTACCAGAGAACTTTAATAATAGGGTAATTCAGTCATATGGTCACTAAAGCTATGTTCACATGGAGGTTGTTCAAATCCTTAATGTGTTATTATTGTATCGCAATTACCAGTAGTACATTATTTATTATGCAAGCGGTCATCAGCTATGTCTTTTTCCCCCCTTTTTTTCCTTTTTATTTCCTGACTTGTTTTTTTCTTTTATACGAGCTCAATAAATAAAGAAGAACTGAAAAGTGCCATCCGTAGCCATCCGATCAGTTTCAGATGCTTTTAGGCTTATGCAATTTAAATTAGCACATTTTCCTCAGTTATGCCAAAAGTTATCATGAGCTCTTGAGAGAAATTTGAACAGATAAAGCATATGGGATTATAAGTGATGAATGGTTTGATTTCCTAGTCATAAGAAAGTCCTTAGAAAGCATCTAAACCCTAACACTATGCCCAGCCCTAACCTTCATATCATTTCTCACAGCCATAGTGGTAGAAATTGTTGATGGATTTGTTTCAACATGATGTGAGTCTGTTTAAGGGCCAACTTGTTGGAGAAGTTCAGAATCGTTATGCTTAGGCTTCAAATCCTACAAAATCATTTCCACCATGTTCCCTTACAAATTTGCTTCGATATTAGATTGGCTACACCGCTCTGCATTTGTGCCTAATAGTTTTTATTTGACATCATCAGCCTGGAGTGGTCCAGATTTAATGCAAGGAAGACCATTTGAAGATTTATTTTAAGGCTGCTGAATTACAGGCTGTGTGCTGCTCATGTATCACAAAGTCCTACAACCCTTTTGTGGCATTGGCCACTTTCAAGTCTCTTTCAAGCTTTTGCTCCCAGCCTGAATTCTCACATTTTCATCTGAAGTCAGCGTTTTCCACAACATTCAACTTTCCATTACAATATTTACTGAACCAATTGCTCATTTCTGATTGAAGACTAAGCTGAATCACTGAGAAAGGCTCATTGAGCCGTGGATTTCACTATTTACACTGGAAGGATTGATAACCAGTCAATGATGTTAAAAGTTTATTTTGATTATTTTTCTTAGAACAGCCTGACCCTAAGACACATCATCATTTTTTGTCCACTTATAGTTACATTTAATGGTGTGGAACTTTATATTTCCTGTTGTTACGTACATCAAATCAGCTGAGTTTCTTGGTGGCCCATTGGCAGGGTCTGGTGCAGGCGAGGTGGCCGAGTGGTTAAGCTGATGGACTGCTAATCCTTTGTGCTCTGCATGCGTGGGTTCGAATCCCATCCTTGTTGGAGTCTCTGCTTTATGACCTCATCAAGCCTCTGGCTTTTCCACTTTCTAGTGGTTAAGGTTCTGGGTTACTGATTGGAAAGTTGGGTTTCAAGCTCCAACTGTGGGGCCCCTGAGTAAGGCCCTTAACCATCATTGCTCCAGGGGTCCTTCGCCATGGCTGACCCTGCACTCTGACCCCATATATGCGAAGAAGTAATTTCACTGTGCTGTAATGTAGAGTGTATGTGACAAAAAGGAAGGCTGCTGCTTCTTCTTTTTCTCTCAATGCTGTGACCCAGGTTTGATTCCCAGGCAGGGAACCTACCCAGTCTGTAAGGGGTTAACTCTCAGTGCTAATCTCAAGCCCATATAAAAATGGGAGGGTTGCATCAGCAAGGGCATCTGGCGTAAAACCTGTGCCAAATCAAAATATATGGATCGGATGATCTGCTGTGGCAACCCTGAACAAAGAGCAGCTGAAAAACAAAAACAATGTACATTAAATCAGCTACTGTATATACAATCTCTTTCTTAAATTAATACGACAAACGTCACATCCGAATTTAAGTTCATTGGCAATTCTGGACCACCACAACCCCACACCCGAATCTATCCCTGCCAATAGAGTATATAGATCTCACTCACTTGATTACAGTGTACTTCTTTCCTCTTTAATCCTCAAGAATATTTCAACTTTATACACTTCCATTCTTTGCAAGGTTTTTCCATTGTTTTTGAGCTTTGCTGTGTAGGAAAATTTGATGTTCCAGCCTTACCTGGAGACTCTTTGCATAAATCTCCTTACAAAAAATGTCACCAATTCAATACCTTCTATACAAGTCCCTATGTATGTCATTTTATCACTTTATAATCTTTATGTTTTGGACAGCGGTAGCTAAAGTGGTTAAAGCTATGGGTTGTAGATTAGGGTTCAAGCACGTCCCTTACCCGCTCTCTCTCTCTCGCTCTTAAAGTTAATAAGACAAATCCCCAAACTGTACAACTTCTGTCTTGAGGACTTTTTCATAGAATAAGCAGCACTGCAGGGCTGTGGTGTCTCAAGTGGTTACGGCTCTGTATTGGTGATAGGAGAATCAGGGTTCAAGCCCCAATCTGCCACTGTTGGGCCCTTAAGCAAAGCCCTTAACTCTCCCTGCTCCAGGGTTGCTACATCATAGCTGCTCCCTATACTCTGACCCCAACCTCCATAAATGAGATATGTGAAAAAATGAATTCCACTTAAAGGTACACTATATTGCCAAAAGTATTCGCTCACCTGCCTTGACTCGCATATGAACTTAAGTGACATCCCATTCCTAATCCATAGGGTTCAATATGATGTCGGTCCACCCTTTGCAGCTATAACAGCTTCAACTCTTCTGGGAAGGCTGTCCACAAGGTTTAGGAGTGTGTTTATGGGAATTTTTGACCATTCTTCCAGAAGCGCATTTGTGAGGTCACACACTGATGTTGGACGAGAAGGCCTGGCTCTCAGTCTCCGCTCTAATTCATCCCAAAGGTGTTCTATTGGGTTGAGGTCAGGACTCTGTGCAGGCCAGTCAAGTTCATCCACACCAGACTCTGTCATCCATGTCTTTATGGACCTTGCTTTGGTCACTGGTGCACAGTCATGTTGGAAGAGGAAGGGGCCAGCTCCAAACTGTTCCCACAAAGTTGGGAGCATGGAATTGTCCAAAATGTCTTGGTATGCTGAAGCATTCAGAGTTCCTTTCACTGGAACTAAGGGGCCAAGCCCAGCTCCTGAAAAACAACCCCACACCATAATCCCCCCTCCACCAAACTTTACACTTGGCACAATGCAGTCAGACAAGTACCGTTCTCCTGGCAACCGCCAAACCCAGACTCGTCCATCAGATTGCCAGATGGAGAAGCGCGATGCGTCACTCCAGAGAACGCGTCTCCACTGCTCTAGAGTCCAGTGGCGGCGTGCTTTACACCACTGCATCCGACGCTTTGCATTGCACTTGGTGATGTATGGTTTGGATGCAGCTACTCGGCCATGGAAACCCATTCCATGAAGCTCTCTGCGCACTGTTCTTGAGCTAATCTGAAGGCCACATGAAGTTTGGAGGTCTGTAGCGATTGACTCTACAGAAAGTTGGCGACCTCTTCGCACTATGCGCCTCAGCATCCGCTGACCCTGCTCCGTCAGTTTACGTGGCCTACCACTTCGTGGCTGAGTTGCTATCGTTCCCAAACACTTCCACATTCTTATAATACAGCTGACAGTTGACTGTGGAATATTTAGGAGCGAGGAAATTTCACGACTGGATTTGTTGCACAGGTGGCATCCTATCACAGTTCCACGCTGGAATTCACTGAGCTCCTGAGAGCGACCCATTCTTTCACAAATGTTTGTAAAAACAGTCTGCATGCCTAGGTGCTTGATTTTATACACCTGTTGCCATGGAACACCTGATTCTGATTATTTGGATGGGTGAGCGAATACTTTTGGCAATATAGTGTATGTGTGGCTTTTTCTTCTTTCATAAGCCATGCCGCCAGAACTACTATTAGAGCTGCTCAATTAATCAACACCCTTTGCCCAATCAGATTTAAGAATGAACATCAACATCACTGTTATAAAACGTTGTGGATGTTATAAGACTTTTGTGGATCTAGTATTTTCCAGAGGACAGGCTTTGGGAACTGTACAAAAATATGGCTTATGCTGAATATGACACTGATTGCAAATTTTAAATGTGTAAATATGTCATCTAAAATACCTGTTCAAAGCATCGTTGAGCCCTAAATACATTGTTTTCATAGCATTTGGAAAAGGGATTGTATGAATCACAGAGCTGGATTTCTTCTCTGAACGGGAGGATTAGAGAAAAAAATGCAGTGGCATTCCAGAGATGGTGCTGTGGGAACGCTGGAGCCAGCCGTCGTAATGGGTCAGTTACTTCTGGACAGGTGATGAGCCTAAGAGAAGAAGTAAAAGAACAATTCCGAGAGATCGGACACTCTCGGCTCTCACGGCACTTGTACATTTCAGATTTAGCGTCAGAAAGTTTTCCACCCTGTGGTGAGGATCATATTAAACATCGGGGATTCATTTAAAAAGGCAAGTTTGATCTGACAGCTGTGCTTACCCTTCTCCACAGGACCTTAAAACACACTTTGCACCACAGCTAAGGAAGAAGAAAAAGAAGAAAAACCCCAATTTTTTTTTTGATGGCGTGAAGAATAGAGAATGCAGGACCCTCTGTGGGTATTTAATCACTTTTGTGCCAACACCGTCCACCTTTTGATCCCTTTCTTCTTTCTCAGACATGAGGGCAGTGAGATTAAAGCTGGCCGGCATCTGTGATATGGAAAAAAGGAAAATAAACAATAGAGCACACTCAAGTCTGAGTTATACAGAGATATTTTGAATCCTTGTAAAAATGTGACCCCTTTGACCTTTTGTTCTTAGAACTGAGGCTGTGCCTCCTCCTAAGGTGAGTACCTGGGGCTGAGGGCAATAGAGCCCAACCGAGGGAGTGGTTTGTGAGAAAACTGGCTCTGATGAGCAGAACAATGCTGGGAAGTCCAGCAAGGTTGTCTCCGCCTGAGCTCTCTAGCAGCTCCACAAAGAAACAGAAACAGAGGAAGCAAATTAGCTCTCATCCGTCTTGCTTTCTCGTTGTTTGGAATGAGACACATTGTGCTGATGAGTCATTTTTACTGGAATGCACGAAATCTTGACAAAAAAGTCCAGTCATTCCAGTTCTTTTGCTGCAAACCCTTAACCCCATCTCTGGAGGTGCGAGGCAACTGTGTTAACCACTAAACTACAATAGACGTCGTCATTAAGTGGAGTTAATTCTCTAATGAACAAGCCAGAGATGACAATGGTGTAGAAAACTCCCTGATATGATTAAGGAACCAAAGGGAAGCCATCTTTTTTTTTGAGTGACACATGATACAGTATTCAAGCATAGAAGTCTTAGGGGATGTGGTTAAGGTGTTGGGCTACTGATTGGAAGGTTATGAGTTTAAATCCCAGGTCCACCAAGCTGCCACCTCTTGGGCCCTTAACCCTCAATTGCTCAGTTGTATAAAATGAGATAAAATGTAAGTCGCTCTGGATAAGGGTGTCTGCCAAATGCCAGAAATGTAAATGTAGAAAGAAGTTTCATGATTAATAATAGTACTGGAATGAGCACAGGACAGTGTTTATGATTAGAGCAGCAGTATCTCCAGTATTCATGTGAGATCCACAAAAACAGTTGAGTCTTGGGCAACTGTTTTAGGAATTTTTAAGGACCATTGATAGAGCAGAGTCTCAAGAGCAGAAGTTGAACATCTGGGTCACCAAAACAGTAGAACTGTGCCATCTTTCCTATAAAACAGTATCTGTGTTTCTCCCCCAGTATTTAACAGAACAATAAGAGCACGCAACAAGCTTTCCAGGGCACAGCCAGGCCACGGGGAGTGGTGCTGTGGTCAAACCCCCGTCATTGCCCTCTCGCACATGGCGTCCCAATTGTTTACTCACAAAACATGTTCTGACAAATAGATATGGCTCTGAACAGAATTGTACATGGTTTTGCTGAACTTTATTTGAAACAGAACAGAGCTTTTTTTTTTTGACGTGTCTGTTTGGTCAGTTAAATATATAAATAAATTTATATATAACTTTTTCTTGTCTTTCCATTATGCTTCCAGTAAATGTTTTTTTATCTTTATTTATTTATTTATTTATTTATTTATTTATTTATTTATTTATTATTCCTCACCTCATTCCTGTTCCTTCCTGACACTCTATATTATAAACCATAAACTTCATCATTAATGCCTCCTGTATAACTGTACTCAGTAACTGCCACTCGTATTCGTTCCTACCGGTGAAAAGAAACCCATAATGACTAAACTGATGCCTTATTTGATGCCATATTTAATGTTTGTGGATGTCAAAATGAAATGTTGAGTCTTAATATAGGGTGCCAATATTTTTAAGCAGAGACCTGAATTTGTTTTGATTCATCAGTATTAATATGCCATATGATCAGTTGTGTTCATTTGTGTTTTCCAGTCATGGATGGAACTTAATACAACTTTTTATAGTCTATGATTGTGTGTAGTTAAAGGAACTTTAATACCAATGGTTATGTCATTACTGACTCTTTTCTATTCAATTCTAAATTGAATTGAATCTAGATGACTAAGGCTTATTTCCTTAGAAACTCACCATGAAAAAGACTTCCACCATATGTTCCAGAGGATTTAGTGTGAAATGCAGGTGTCTTTGTTTTTTTGGCACCTTTTTTTGGCACCATTGTATAGATGACAATAGCACCGAACGCT
Organism: Hemibagrus wyckioides; assembly: GCF_019097595.1. Lineage (NCBI taxonomy): Eukaryota > Metazoa > Chordata > Actinopteri > Siluriformes > Bagridae > Hemibagrus > Hemibagrus wyckioides. Next base: position 6,547,296 of record NC_080734.1, on the reverse strand, counting down.
TGGGAACTTCAGCTCTACTTTGTTCTCCTACATTGCTCCTTTCCCAGGATGTCCTTCACAAAAAATTACAGAGAGGCTGAGCAACTGACACATTCTATTACAGCTTACAAGACACAGATGTGATCGACAGGAATAAGGAGAGAGAGAGAGAGAGAGGGAGGGAGAGAGAGAGAGACCTTTAACTTGTTAATTTGATATTCCTGGAAATCCTTTGCTACTCTGCATTGTCTGAGACTGCTGTGGTACTACAAGTGAAACACCAAAGGCTGTTTATCATGAATATTACTGAATACTATATATTCTTCTTTTCGCCCTCACTGTGTTATTCGGTTTTATCTTTAGCTGAATAAACCTTATACTTGATCATTAACATCATTTAAGAAATCAAACACAATCCTCAAAACACGGGTGTAGAAAAATAATCAACACTGTAACGAATCCTGTATTTTTTTTTCCCTCACTCACACCGCAGTGTTTTTCCTAATAAATAAATGCCTCCTTACAAAAACTGAACGGTTTCAAGAATTACACAAGTTTTAAAAGCCCATAGAAGCACATTAGTATAATCCTGTGATTCGTCTTGCAGCTGGAACTACTCTCAGAGCTGCTGTAGTAGAAAATTAATCAACACCTTCTAGCCAATCATCAGCATTTCTATTTATGAAATAAAAAAAAATCTCTGTCTATTTTAATTCTCTTATTTAGATAATACGGTTCAAAAGATGAATGTTTTAGGATTGCATTTCTATAAATATTATCAAGATTTCTGTTAATTTATATCATAGATAAGTTTTATAGAAAAGCTCTGGGTGAATTGGACATCCTTTATTAAACAGAGAATGAACAGAACATGAGGTTTGCAAAACAGGAAACAATTTAGTGTTAGAAGTGTTTTCTGAAATATGACTAGCTAGTTATACGTCCAGGACCGAACATGCCGAGTCAGAGTGTCACCGAAGTTCTCCACACAGGCGTCAATGCAGTCAGTGGAATGGAAGAGGAGACGTCTGGAGCCGGCCACACATTACTCAGGCTACATTTGGCTGTTGAGTTCTCCAAAGGCGTGTTATTTCTGGGCTATTTAGAAGCAGCCAAAAGGTCCAAAGTCTGACTATAGCTGGGAAAACAGTTCATTTTTCACCTCCTCTGACTGGAATTTGTCCTTTCTGTTAGACTTTTTGGTATTATAACATTCTAAAACATAATGTACCAGAAGTCACACCAATGACACCGCTATCAGTGACTATATCGTGTTCCAAAAAAAGGTTGTGGTGTTTTTTGTTTCTCCCTAGAAACCAGGGTACAAAAGTGTGGTGTGAAGATCCTATCAGATTGGATCAAGAACTATCAAGATTTTGAAGCTCGTGGCCAGTTAAATTGTGCTGAAGTATTCGTGGGCCATGCATCTGAGAGTGAAATTGCTGGATTAACCAGTTATTCTGTAGTTCTGGAAAAAAAAAGAAGAAACTAGTTAGACATATTAGATTTCGACCAGTTTTTCTGTCAAAAACATTCACTGTATGGTGAAAAGTATGTGGACACCCATATATGCTCCTTCCCCACAATATTTGAAGCACACAGCTGTCTAGAAAGTTTTTGCATGCTGTAGCATTAACATTTCCATAAAGACATGACATGGAGGTTAAGGTTGGAGTGAAAGAACTCGAGTGTCCTGTACAGAGCCCTGACTCTGTCTCAACCCCACAGAGCACCTTTGGGATGAACTGGAACACTGCCTGAACCCCAGACCTCATCACCCAACATCGGCGTCTAATGCTCTCATAGCTGAATGATCACTAATCCCCACATCCAACATCTAGTGGAAAACCTTCCTAGAAGAGTGGGGCACATTACAACAGAAAAAAGTGAATAAATCTGTTATGGGATGTTCAAGGAGCACAAATGTCACCCTTTGACACTGCAGGTTTCACAAGAAAACAAATATATTTGAGCAACTGTATGTACGTTTTTTTATGTTGTTCTTTTTAGGCCATTTCGTATGTCAAATGAGATGGACTGTGAACATATCTACAATAATCTTACACTTTCACATTAATATAGCAACAAGGACGAGAGCTTACACAAGCTGAAAAGGTTTGACTGACAGGTTTGAACTGTTTAACTGACTTTCTAACAAAATGACATTCAAGAAAAACCCAACTGAAAAGAGCAAATTTCATTATTCAGTGCTAATTTTTCCATTGATGCTAGATGTTAATGTAATGACATAATAAGATAATATAATATCTTATTATATTAATATATAATAATAATATATAATACTATATAGTAATAAAACAAGACAACAACAAGGCTCATTTTTCACTTCAGGTGCTGAGACAGACTGGTGTGTTTGAGGTTGATAATAAAAAAAAGAGAACTTTCTTTCTTACTTTCTTATAGAAATAGAACTGAACATTCTTCATAATTCTTTACAACTTCATATTTTTCCTTGTGTACGCTGTAAAACACAATAGGCTTTTGAAGTTATGTGAATGTTCTCCGACGGTTTCAGATATCGAGCTCAAGCGGTGTTTCCAAAAATGAAAACTTATCCGTTGTCTTGGCCGCTTGTGAGCTGAAACTTGAAAAAGTCGATCCTGAAGTTGAGTTTACTCAGAATTATAAGGTCAACTTTTATTTCTAAGTTTAACCGTCTTGAAATATCTTACAGTGTGGATTAGGTCATAAATGTAAAGGTAGATTCAGTAGATGGGCTATGTTTCAGTGCAACCTTTAAATGTTTTTGAAACCTTGAAATGTGTTTTTAACATTATTTTTGGAACTATTTTACTGACAGTATTGTACTGATAGTCTGTTAGTTTTAATTGTTTTGGTGCATAATTAAATACTGGTGGTCCATTTGACTTTAAAACTATTATGGTAAATAACATACTTCCATTAAAAAGCCTGTAAACCAACAAAATAAATGATACTTTAAATTCATAAATAAATGAATACATTTAGTTAGGTCTAACAATAATGCTTAATAATGAATCAATAAAAGATAATTCATCCTTTACACACCTCCTGTGTATATTTATGAAATGCTTTCATATAAATTTATATTACTTATCTTATATATACTATTTTTTAAAAATTATATTATCCCAATATAAACTTACATATACTGTATAGGCCTGCCATAAAAGCTTCATTTTAGAAAAGTTTTATTAATTCTTATAAATATCCCATGTATATAAACAAATAAATAAAAGATTCAAAAAAGTCTAAAAAGTCAGAGTCAAGTAAGATCGATTTTTCATGCCTAAACCAACACAAATGATCCAGGTCATGTGACATGGCAAAACCACCAAGTATGTGTCGGTTTTTGCAGCATTGAGACTTTTGTTTGTGGGGAAATGATGCTTTTCAACAGTCCCAGCTATTTATAATCAGGAGCTGGAAGTGTGGGGAATCTGCAAGGCAATTACAACAGGAAGTGACCCATGTCCATGTTTACAATTCTCAAAGCAAGGCAGAGAGGAGTACATTGTGTAACAAATGAGTCAAAACAACCCCCTGAGCAACAAGTGTGCAAAATCTCTATATTCCACCACCCGTGAAATTGGGGAGGAGGGTTGAGGATAGAGGGCTCACAGTTTAAGAGTTGTATTCCTAATAAAATGTTGTATTCCTAACAAAAAAGCCTCCAAACCTTCATTAGGAAAGAAAGCATACATCTGCTTTTGATCAAAGTCGCCGGGACAGCGTCCTCTGTGCCACGCTTATGTAATGTGGTTCATTGTGGGTGGTTTCATACTTGCGACTGCAATTGATGGTTACTAGTTAAACATTTTATTCTTAATTAGCTAAATATTTACAAATGATGTCATTATGCGCCAGAGTCAAGGCCAGTTTGATCAGACCTGCTTTGATCAGGGTAACAGTTAATCACTTAGTGTTGGCTATATGCAAAAATACAGCAATTACTGTGCAATTAGACCATAAGTTTACAAACCGCCATCAGAATCAGACCATCAGCGTTGGCTCTCGGCGTAATCGAAAGCTCGTTCCGAGAAAGTCCAAATTGCGCCGCGGGCTAAACGATGGCTAGAACACTTCAGACACTTTCTAATTCAAGCATGGCTATAAAACCAAAGGGTCAAACAAACAGTAACACCACTGGGCGACTAGAAGAACTTGCCAAGCTGTTAAACAGAAACAGATGGAATGGGGAGTCCAACAAAGGAACATATAATTAGGGAAATAGCTGCATGAGAAACAACAGCTCAGACTGGACATGATGCACAAATGAGTGTTATTGATTATTAATTACAATCTTATTTTTTCACTCATATACCTGCATATAGACTCGGGGTTGATCGCATTCGTTATCGATGAGGTCACTGTCTATTCTAAACAGAATTAATAATGTAAAGAAATCTGGCTATTTCCTAGGTTAAAGAAAGTTACTAAAGTTGAAAAATATTCTTAGACACTTTGTATATTTAAGACATGTTTGTACGGTTGCCATTGGTAATGGTAATGGCAGAAACGTTGGTGTAAGTGGCACTAATGTCACGGTAGACTGACAATCATTGTAAGGCACCATACATAATTTTACTAGTTAGTATTTCTACCATTGCCAAGAAAAATATGCATTTGCTTTTCACTGTGCCTTTCCTGTACTCTCTCCCCCAACACATTACTGGCACAGCAGCCAATAATGGTGCGCCCGGAGATCTAAATTACTGATCTTGCTTAACAATGTTGTTTCCTCCATTAACGTTCGTACCCTCCATGAACCTCTTACTTGAATTGTCACCATCAATCACAGCAGTAAGAATATCCTTACAGCAAGTTGATGAAAGGATGTTCTCTTTAGCTGCTTGCATTTGAGCACAACTGAATCATTCAGTGACAATAAAACGTCCTGGCCTCTTAAAGAAGGCAAATTCAAAGCACATGGGACTTAAATGTGAAAAATGGGGCTTTGCACAGTCCACTGTATTATAAGATGAAATTATGGTGAACCGATACAAACACTGAAAATAGCATTGCTGATGTGGTGTAGTTGATCTTCCTGTGAAAGGAACCAGAAGGATTAAGAGGCGGACATTACTGGTCAAATCATCGAGCCAAAGCCTCAGAGAAAAAAAAAGAACCTCAAAGCAAACCAAAGAAGAGAATGCAGCGATCAGCTTTTCTCCATCCAAATCCATCTAATTCTCTCCAGAGGTGGAAAGTACTTAAGTAATTGTGCTTTGTTATTTTATATTATAGAGTATATTTTTAAAGAAAGGGTTATTCTTATGCCTTCTTATAAATACTCACCCGAGTGCATGATGCAATCCAGAAAAAATTCATTAAGCAAGAAAATAATAAAGCACTTTGGGACATGCTGTTATTAAGAAAAAAAATAACTGATGCGACCTGACACAAAGCAGAGTCACTGTTTATACAAGTATTTGTTTTATTTTCATTAAACCACAGCTATGGAAGTCCAGAAAGGTCATGCTCATCCATCTATCCATCCATCCGAAATCCATCCATCCATCCATCCATTTTATGTACTACTTATCCTACACAGGGTCACTTGGAGCCTGGAGTCTATCCCAGTGGGTGCCAACTCATCACAGGCTACAATCACACACCTGTTCACACACTACGAACAATTCTGAGATGCCAATCAGCCTACAATGCAGGTCTTTGGACTGGAGGAGGAAACTGGAGAACCCTGAGGGAACCTTTAAAGTAAAGGAAGAACATGGGAGAACTCCACACACACACACACACACACACTGAACATGTGTATATATATATGTACATACATGAACAAATATATACATGTATATACATGAACAAATATATATATATATATATATTTAAAATTATTATTATGAGTAAGTGAAATGTGGGTGTTTGAAATGGAGCTTAAATCGATATAAGTATTTCCTACCATTGCTGCAACACCTTTTTGGACACCATCCCTACTGAAAGCAGTGCACTGTGTGGCTTTTTGAACATACAATACTAGATAATCACCACTATGTTATTGTAAATCAATTTAAACGGCCAAACATGCAGTATATAGTAAATATTGTCCAGTTTTCTGACGTTCCCTAACTAGTGTGCTACATCTAGAAAAAGGATTGTACAGTATGTGTAACGTTATTGCACAAGTGACTTACACAAATACCGTCGTTTCTCAGGGTGTTGAAAGTAAGAGAAATATTTTCTCATCCTCTCTTTCAGCCTTATCCTCTTCGTAGGTGATCCATATTTGTTTCCACAGCCCTTGTTGTTGTTGTTGTTCCCTGAGGAATAAGACAGTAAAGTGATACAGAAAGCGAGAAGGTGTCTCTCTTCCATAGATCAACAATTAACGGTTTTTGGAAGTCGACATGTGGCCTGACAAACAGGTGTCAGCTTTTCTTTTTCTTTCCACTGATATTTGAGAGTCAGCTCATCCTTTCCGTATGTTGTAACAGGCAAGTGAGTGGAATTCTGCAGTAAGTCACAAGCATTACCAGCCATTCATGATAACTGTAATATATCTGTATAAACACGATAAGACGATTCCTACAGGCATTAAGTCACCAAGCAGACACTCCTATCTGACCTCATCGCACTTTATCACTGAGAAAACACTTAAGCAGAGACGTTAGCCCTGGGTTTCAACCCTGTTATATATTTGCCACATCCTCCTTATCATTAGAAAATCATCTCTTAATTGATAATACCGCAAAACAAGAACATTTTTCAAGAGAAAAAAAAGAGAGCCAAGAACACATAATAATAAAAAAAACAAACAAACTGTGGGCTGTTAAGTTTGAAAAACAATGCGTCACACTCTGTGGGTAGTGGATATGGACTATGTGATAATTTGATTAGTTTTTTTTTTGGTGAAATTCGCCAGATTATGTAACTACGGGTTGGGAAACAACACGTTAGATGCTCTTATTGTGTGCACGAGAAAGAAACGAGAAATTCAATTAATTAGATAGATCAATCAAAGCAATACACTGAGAAAACCTAATTCGATTATGGTTCTGTCAGTGGAGAATAACTTGTTGTCCATCCAACATCAGCTTACAACATACCACACTGGTTGATACATCAACAGGAAATAAGCATGAGTAATTAAATGAAATTACTGTAAAAGCACTATTGCAGCCAATGTAGACTATGTTCACACTGATGCCTGCGTCTGAAAAACATAGTGGAGCAAACCGTAACCATGACAACGCTGCAACTTATGAAGCCTAGCTAAGGAAGGAGAAACGCTTAGACACACTTACACTGGTGTGATGATGCAAAGTGGCTTATTTTCCTTTAAAAAACGTGTTTTATTCTTTTTAAACCACAGAAATTTTTTTATTACTTTTTTTTATCCATTTATAAGTACATTCCATCTAATGAGAGTTACATGATGTAAACTTTTCTGACTCTTACAAAGTGTTGACTTTGAAGACTTCTTCTATAATTTTTAATTAATCAACAACATTGATTATGAGATATATTTCTTTGGTCTCTATTTTACTTTATTAATAATAATAACAACAACAACAACAACAACAACAACAATAATAATAATAATAATAATAATAATAATAATAATAATAATAATAATTATTATTATTATTATTATTATTATTATTATTAGGTATAATGTTAATCAGCCAGCTTGTTAATCTAGAGGTCTACATCAGATTTCTTCCTTAAAATCTAAAATATTTATAGGAAAGCAGGAAGGACTATGACATCAGTTAATATGATGAAGTGACAACTGGAAAGGTTCTGACCCCCAGCTCTCTATCTCAGACTTCCCACTCTCAGTCGGAATTTCTCAAGAATTCTGATTTAAAAAAAAAAAAAAAAAGAAAGAAAAGAATAGGAGCCTCCCAGATCACATATTCATGCACTATTCTGTGCTGTTTCACTGGAAATTCCAAGACATAAAAGAAGACGTACCCAAATGATGCACTTATTCAGCTGAAAAGAAAAAAAGTAGCTTATTCCAGCTTATACCTCTAGTTAGTAAAAAATAGCATAGTGTAAGTGAGCAGTGTGTGAAATGCAGCGAAGAAATACTTTTTTACAGCTGATTTTTTTCTCCTTTTTCTATGAGTTCATAAGGTTAATGGGTCATGTAGGTTCATTAATTTTTACCCTTTTTTAGAGCTTAACTGTAATTTAAGCATTCCTTTGTCCACTTTTAAAATAAATAAAGTAAAACATGTTTCATAGCATTTTTTTATGTACAGAAAGGCAACCGAGCACTGTCTGTGTTTAGGCATCTATTTTTCCTGACTAAACAGCGGATATTTCATGAACGCTCTACGCTGAGAAATAGGAAAATTTCCATCATCCCATATAGAACTGCAACTCCCAGAATTCCCCATCAGCATCCACACCCACTTTGTCTGTCTCTTTTAGGCATCATTGCTAAAATTCTCCCACTTTTGTATTACAAACAGTTTCCATTAGTCTCTGTATATACAGATCATTTGTAGGGTTCTTTCCTAAGTCCACATAACTGCCCTGTTTTACCCTTTGGCTCAGATACCCCCCAACACACACACTTTTTTTTTACAGCCAGCTTTATGGCTTTTCAGATTACAAAGTTTGTCCATTGTTTTGGATGGGTTGCCAGTTTATTAAAAAATCTCCTGCTTTGGTGTTAACCTGCATTCGTCTCCATGAAGGTTATCCATTCGTCATCAGATGTTATCATGGGCATGAGTCAGAGTTGGTTAGAAAATTAAAATCAGTGTGCTGGGTCTTATATATCATCTAAAGTCAGCTAAACGTAATATAATAGCAGAATATGACATGCTGGATTTTAAGCTTCATGTATTTTGAGTCTAGGACGTCTGCAGTCTTGTCACAGACACACACCCCATGACATGGCAGTGTGTGTTTATTTTCTGCTGGTCCAATAGTGAGGCAGTGCTGACGTGTGTGACATGGGTGTGTGAAAGCATGTGGTGCGAGTGTGGCTGCTTTAGCCACGTGGTCCGACCCACTGCAACTGCAATGATGCAAGTGTGTGTGTGTGTTCATTTAATTGCACCTCTTTTATATAGCTATCGGATAGCTTTCACATCATTTCCCTACAAGCATTTTTATGTCCTCTGGTCACTCTGTTTTAGGAAATAAAATAACTTTACCCCGTGCTAAGAGTATGAGCAATGGCAGAGGAAATCTAAGAGGAAAAGTTGTTTACAGTTTACCAACCGTCAAGGCCGAAGCCAGACTTTCAAACCTGGCTCATGTTTTTGTTCCATATTTGGTGTCTTTTAACAAGCTCAGAGGAGCAATTAAAATGTTTGTTTAGCTGCTCGAGATTTAACTACAAGAGACCAGTAGGTTTAATAACAAAAATGTTTTCCTGCCATAAAGCCGGGCGTTAAGGCCTGTTTTGCTTGTCAAATGTTGTTGTTTTCTTTTATTATTATTATTTTCTATGACTGCAACTAACCTACTAGCCCCGGCTTCTTCTTTTTTTTATTTTAACAGAGGGGATAGCGAGGACGTGTTTTAGAAGACGGGTAAAGATGTTTGGAGTGTGTGTGGCTGAAAGACCATGTCAGCACAAGCAATTTCATGACTAACTTTCTGCAGAGCAAGCAAATGAAAAACACGTTTCAATGGAAAAACTTCCACACACACACACACACACACACACACACACACACACACACTGAAGTCAAAAGAAGGGAAAAAAAGAAAGTAGCCATTGGAGAACAGTGGATGTGACAGCAGTCATCAACCTCTGTTTTAATGTAGCTGTCTAGTAACACTTAAACACGGGTGAGAATCAGATGAGTCTTTCCCATGGAATTAACGCGACCTGTTATTACTGCGGGTGATAAATTTCATGTCCCTGTCAGTAGCGAGTGAGCATGTGCACGTCTCTTCTATCCGAAGGAGACGCCGGAGTCACGTCACGTCCCAGCGGCTTAGTGTTAGGGGTCGAACGCGAGGACGTCATTCAGGGGAATGTAACAAGTTCAGACTTATGAGGTCCTGGCAGTTCACTGCTAACACAATTAAACTGCTGTTGTGGATTCGACTTGATTTTCTACTGGATGTGAAAAGGCAGGGCTGCAAAATGGCCAGTTGTATCTCACTTGCATTGACATTCATTGCATTTAACAAACATCTTTATTCAGAGAAGTGCACTGTAGTCATCACAAACATTTCAGAATATCGAAGAATACCATTAAGCTAAAACTCGGTACAGATTCATGTTTTTTTCTTTCAACCGCTTAGTAAAGAAATAAGTCTTCAGTCTTTCTCTGAAGACAGTCAGAAACTCAGCTGGCTCTCAAGAATCAAGAGTCTTGATTCATGTCTCCTTTGTAGCTTGAAGTATGAGGGATCCTTGGCTTTAGATTTTACGGTTTTGTATACTGTTCTATATAGTACCCTATATGGTCCTCAAGTTTTTTTCGCTGTGTGAACCGTTAAGGGCTTATCTCAAACCTAAACCATATAACAAAACATTTGCTTGTTTGAAGAATGCTTCAAGTGAGGAAACCTTAAAAATGGTAGAACCTTTTGTCAGGAAGGATAAAAAGGTCATGACTTCAAATGCACAAACAGCCAGCCTGCCATTGTCTGGCCCATAAAGCCTCCCCAACTGCACCATGAGATGTTATACAATGGTTGACCATGACTTCTGACCTCAGACAAGTCAAAAGTTCAGTACAGAAACCTGTTCTGAAGTGAGAAGTGCAAACTAAACAAGGGTTTTGAGAAACCATCTACGGATGTACTGGTGATAAGGAGTCTCAGAATTCAAATCCCCGAATTGCCAGCTTGCAAGTTCCCAGTAAAACCTGAAAATTTCCCAACAAAAAACACTTAAGAAGCAAGTGTACTAGTCAAGAAAGCCAAGAAATGGTAGAATTACCAGACTGCCCAATTTGAACAAGACTGAACTGCTCCAGATGTTACACAATTGCTGACCATCTTTTAAAACCTGTGGTAGAAACAGCAGGAATGGTTAGAAACAAAAGACTGTTGAGAAACCACCTAAGGGTGTATTAGTGCTAAGAAGGCTCAAATCCCAGAACCCTAGATTTGCCAGCCGGCTAACAATGGGCATTAAGTGCCTCCAAGGTGCTCCACAATGACTGACCATGACCGATGTTGTGCCCTTGACCAAGAGCTTCTCAAGAGGTGTTATAAATTGACTGAGCATGTCTTCCATAGCGCTTGTCTTCCTTTTAACAATGGACCTTGTCACAAAGCAGCTTTGCAGAAAACTGGAACTGATAATAGTGGCATATCCTGGAATTGCCAGCTTGCCAGTGTAGGGGGCCCCTGAACAAAACCCCCAACGTCTCCAGAAGTGTCAGATAATTGCTAAAACTGACCTCTCCATGACCTTTTCAACCCAAAATATGTCAAAAATCTAAAAAGATATTGGCCTTGTCATTCACTGTGGCTGTGAGTTGAGCATAGCAGCTACAACCCCACTTTACCGTATAGCCAAAGATATAGCTTTCCTCATCCTGTTGATCCCATGTCCTAACCGCTGCTTCCCACGTTGACGCAAATACCCACAGCCTCAAGCGACATCCTGTGCGGAAGTATGGAACAATGACTGACACATACTTGGAGACTCAGGAACTCTCAGAACGCAACGCTGTGCTCCACACAAACGCATCACAGGATTTTAAACACCTAATTCCTGGCATTAAGAACACATCACTGACACAACACGGATATTTCTCTGTCCAAGTAGGGGTGTGAATGACAAAGCTCAAACAAACGTTTCCAACAGGAACAAACATAGTCACCCAAAGTATTACAAGCCAAGTGAACCGAGGGGAAAACCTTTTTTACCTTGGTATGCCATAATTGCAAATCTCTTGCCACTAGTGGCAATTTTTAATGCCTTTTTCACGCCTGTGCTTGCATTTCATGTGCTGGTGTTCACAGTTTTTGGCCACATCCGACAAAACTTAACTACGTGATGGTTGGGTTGCAGTTAACGCATTGCACAATTCTGCAAAAACATGTTAAATAATAGTGTTGGAGCCGGAGCTCTTAGATAGACCTCCTCTCTAGCAATTAAGTCTTAAGACTTGCCAACCTAAACAAGCTTGGACCTTATTTGTTTACAGCAGTAGTAGTTTCTTTCTCTCTCTTAGGAGTGTCTTGGTGGTACTCGACTGACTAATCTTCATCTTCAATCTTCAATCTGTAATGTACCATGCGCCTCTGATATCAAACACTGCAGTTCAGGGAAACCCAAACCACTTCTTCATGTGTCATATGTTGAACTTGGACATATGGGAAACTCCTCCAGCTTTGCTCAGTATTTCCTGTTTTCTATAGTAGTGACATGTTCTCATGATTCTTGTCAACTAATCCACGTCCTCTGAAGAACTCAGAGAGCTGTTGCTAGTATGGGATTGAATGATTACATTATTTTGCTTTTAACTGCGTCTTTTTAGGAGCCCATTATCCAGAGTATTTGGCTTGAATTTGTTTCCCACCTATAAACACAACTGGACTAGACAAGTTGGAAATCAATAAAATCTGCTTTTATGTTTAAAAGAGATTGTTCTAATTAATTGTTTTCCTTGTCTTTTAACCCTTTTTTACCACCACACTGGTATTAAATCAACGTATTGGACATTCGTACAGGACTCATTGGCTTTCAGTGTGTATTAGATGTGTGTTTTTCCCTCTGTTGGATAACCTTACACAGAATTTTAGATTTTAGACACAGATTTGAGCTGCTTTTTAGATGAACAAGCAATTGGGGCTTCTCAGAGAGCAGAAATGGGTTTGATATCACCATTTACTTTGAAGAGACAAACATATGTGTGGAAAAAATATTTCTCAAAGCTTTGAGTGTCTAGTTTGATATGACACTGTAGAGTGTGATATGACAAAGATACTCAATATTGAACATGGAAACAACAAAACAGGCGCAAACTCCTCTGGGAAAAAGAGTTAATAAGATTGAAAAATATTCATAAACAAGCTAACACATTCATAAACATACTAACACACTAACACAATAAGCAACATGGACCTCCACAGGACTGTCTTGTCTTATATGTTACATTGCACACTGTACAGTTTATACAGGCAATACATTTTGTCTCTTTTTGCACTATGAGTAATTTTGTAAATCACACACTGTATATTCTATTTTTTCTTTTTTTTAACTTGTGTTAGGCTGCTGAAGGATTCACAGAGAATTAATTTCTTTGTGTGGCATAACACACTGTTTCCTGAACATACCAATAAACTGCCAATAAACTCCTGAATCTTGAATCTTTACCATTATTAAAAATACTGCATAGACATATCCTTCTCCATAATGCTTTTGCTTCCATTCAGTGGTGGAAAGTTCCAAACACAAATGACCTTAATGACTTTTAACCGTTAATGTGGCGAACCATAAGCTGACAGGAAGTTTTGCACTTCCTCTGTCATGTTTGGAGACTGTAATGTTTCCACTCACACATATATATATATATATATATCTTACAGCAGCAGCATCTTTGGATCTCCAGTCCCAAGGGAAATCTAATGTGTTTAGATTACATGGTGGGAATAGTAATCATAAGTGGTCCGCTGGGGAATGAGTCTTAGACAGGATTTGACTGGGAAATGTTAAAGAACACCATTTTTTTGTTTGTTTCTTTGCTACCATCATAAGCACGAGCACCAGTCATGCAGACAGCACTGACACCGAAACGTGTTTGACGATATACACAATTGCTTTTTCTTCCTGAAAAGGAGGAGATAGTTTGATCCCCGGCTTAAATCCTGCAACAACCTGCCTCTTCGCCTCACATGGTCAACAGCGTTTTGGAAAAATTCGACTTTCTCTGTTTCTCGGCATAGCATATATACACGCTTGCCTGAGTTCTTGGTATCCTCATCTTGTAAACACAGGAAAAATAAGGCTTTGAGTTTCAGTTCAAAGTCAGAGGCTCTGGAAACTCAGTGGATGAACGCTTTCAACCCGCAGCCCTTACCCAGGCCCTTGGCACCGACAATAAAAAGAACCTGTTGCAGCTTCCCAAGTCGAATCACCTAACAGAAAAAATCTGGGTGAAAAAAGGTGGCAACTTTTTTGCTCAAACATGATTAATAATCCTTCCCTGGCTTCATACAGCTGTCAGTGAAAATGCAGAGAAACACTTGTTCTTGCTGGTCCTCTGCAGAATTGTGTCTTCATTAGCTGAAAAACACAGGAAGGCAATTGACTTCTCATAAGAATGCCCCGTCCTCGATGGCTCTTCTCTCCGATTTGCGTTTATCCGTATTTTTTTAAGTGAAGTCATCACTTTGCTCGAGTTTACAAAGGAGCTTTTGTGGCCATGAAGGCTTGGTGTGTCTCCTTAAGCATGTGAAGTGTCTATTATAAGGCAGAAGAGTTATAGTCAAAAGGGTTTAAAGAGAAATAAAGGTCCTCCTCCCTCCTCCTGTTCTCCAAAACTCTGCTTTCAAAATTGCTTAGTGTCTGCCGCACTCTTTCTTTATAAGAAGACTTGGCTCCATTAATGAAAAACTTCAGCATGACTGAGACATCCATTGTGTTAAACTAATCAGTCTCTGCATTGTGAGTTATATCTTTTGTTTAGTAATGTAAACACAGATTAAAAAAATAATAATAATCTGAGGTGGCCATTTGTTTAGCTCCCCTTGAGTTTAAAGACTTTTTGAATTGTATTTTCTTTGGCAGGTAAATTATTGGAGCTGGAAAAAGCAGCAGCAATGGTTTAAAAAGTGTGAAAGTAAGTTTGCATTATTTTTGTATTCTCTCTTTTTCCCTTCCCACACACATACACTCAGTGGGATGATCACAGGCTGTCCAAGTCTTTCTGTGTCAACTATAGGCTCCAAGCAACCAGTTCCAGGCAGACTGGTCCATCGAAACCCCCCCAAGAAAGTACTACTCAATGCCCAATTAGGAGAGCGGCTCTATTAGCGGATTCTTCCGAATTTGTAGAGAATGAGAGACTTGTTTTGAAGGGGGTTGCATGGGGATGTACCCTTGTAGTAAACACATGACAAAAACAGCTCTGTCCTGATTCAGTGAATGCTGTTGTAATAATATACTTAAAACCATCTATTAAAAAGTGAGCACTTTAATCAGTCGCTAACTCTGAGTATCATCTTAACCGTGAATGATCAGCTCGAGACTCAGGGTTCGATCCTGAGCTTTTGCATGTCCTCCCTGTACTCTGGATTCACCTCCCAGATTGATTCCACTGAGATGTGAGTGTAGATATAGATTCCTAAGGAACAAGGCAGCGGTCAGAGATGTGAGGAAAAACTCCCTGAGATGACATAAGGAAGAAAATCTGAGAGGATCCCGATTTAAAAGTCTTCTTTTGGGATGTGGGATTATAAATCATTTCAAATCATTACACTATTCAGGAGTAGAAAAGTAAACAATGTGGTAAGGATTGAAAGGATGTGCAGATTGGGAAGATGAGCACAGGGCAGTCTGTAGGATTACAGCAGCAATTCTTAGATAGATGTCTACATTATCCAGGTAAGATTACATTGTTTTAAACTTTACTGTATTTTATAGTCTAAATAATTGTAAAAAAGAAAAGAATTGCCATTATTACACAGGATTACACAGGCCATTATTATCACATACAGGATTTAACTATAATTTCCTTTGCATCATGGGTAATTTCTGTGATGTCACTTATTAATTGTAGGGACATACTTTTAATGAACACACACAAGCTGATTCTGTTCGATCTCCTTTTGGAAAGAAATCTTTTTCAATCCGTTTTAAAGTGTTTCTTTAGGCCAGGTTGCATGACCCAGCTTTGGTGCTTTCTGATAAACTCACCATGGACTGTCCTACAAAAAAAAAGCCTGGTTAGGTCTAACTGTGTGTCTTCTCTAGCAAGGGTCAGACATGGACATATTGTTTAAAAGGAGTCTAAATCTTTAAGGTGTCCATGTAGGACAATCCACAGTGAGGTCAGACATGGACATATTGTTTTAAAGAAGTCTAAATCTTTAAGGTGTCCACGTAGGACAATCCACAGTGAGGTCAGACATGGACATATTGTTTTAAAGAAGTCTAAATCTTTAAGGTGTCCATGTAGGACAATCCACAGTGAGGTCAGACATGGACATATTGTTTTAAAGAAGTCTAAATCTTTAAGGTGTCCATGTAGGACAATCCACAGTGAGGTCAGACATGGACATATTGTTTTAAAGAAGTCTAAATCTTTAAGGTGTCCACGTAGGACAATCCACAGTGAGGTCAGACATGGACATATTGTTTAAAAGGAGTCTAAATCTTTAAGGTGTCCATGTAGGACAATCCACAGTGAGGTCAGACATGGACATATTGTTTTAAAGAAGTCTAAATCTTTAAGGTGTCCATGTAGGACAATCCACAGTGAGGTCAGACATGGACATATTGTTTAAAAGGAGTCTAAATCTTTAA